>NW_026110726.1:0-78954 GCF_024679095.1 Eriocheir sinensis
ATGGTTACTTAACTTTAAAAACACTCTCCTTAAGCCTAATGATGGCTTGGTAGCGATGTACTCTGTATATATAGGCTCAGCGGGGTCCGTAATTACCTTGCTATAGTGTAATCATTACCTCTGTTAGTGTCTTCATCTCCTGGTTACCTAGCTTAAATTACAGGTGACAAGAGGTAGACTGGCGCTCCCTCCTTCCCTTCCCTTACCTTCCTTCCTCTCCTTCCCCTTCCCTACTTCCCTTCCCCTCCTCCCTCCCTTCCTTACCTTACCGTTCTTCTTTCCTCTCCCTCCCCTTCCCTACTTCTCTTCCCCTCCTCCCTCCCTTCCCTATGCCTATTTTATCCTAAGTGTAATCTGAGTGTCTATGTGTTTATGTGTACATGTATCTATTTCTAAGTGTGTGTGTGTGTGTGTGTGTGTGTGTGTGTGTGTGAGTGATTAATCACCTCTTTGTCTAGCTCTCCCACCTCCTCCTCCTCCTCGTCCTCCTCTTCCCTAACTTATTACAAGCATTCGGCCGTCCACTTGCACCCTCCTCCTCCTCCTGCTTTCTCCTCCTCCTCTTCTTCCAACTACCATTCTCCTCTCCCTGTTCCCCACACACACTCCTCACCTCCTCCTCCTCCTGCTTCCTCCTCCCTCTCTCCAACTCTCCTCCATTCCTCCTCACACCTCCTCCTCCTTCTCCTCCTCCTCCTCCTCCTCTTCCTCCAACTACCATTCCCCCTCTACCTTGCTTCCCCCCCTCCTCACTCCACACGCACTTTCCTTCCCTTCCTCCTCTTTCCTTCTCTTCCTCCTCCTATTCCTTCTTCCTCCCTCACCATTCTCATTCCCCATTTTCATAGTAATAATAAAAGTAATAGTAATTATGATAATAATAGTAATAACATTAGAAAGGGAAATAATTATGATAGACTGGCAGCGGTGTGTGTGTGTGTGTGTGTGTGTGTGTGTGTGTGTGTGAGAGAGAGAGAGAGAGAGAGAGAGAGAGAGAGAGAGAGAGAGAGAGAGAGAGAGAGAGAGAGAGAGAGAGAGAGAGAGAGAGAGATTATATTTATACTCAAAGTTGTATGCCGTGAGATGAAAGCGAGCCTATATATGACGGGTGGACCAATTGTTGGGTACTGACGTGTTTGGGAATATGTCTGTTGGGACCATGGACTGTAACCAAAAGACCCGTAAGAGCACTTTTGGGGGCATTTTGAGGCCGATATACATAACATTGAGAGGCTATAGCCCCCTTTGCCACCACCCAACCACCAATATATTACGTCCTTATGAACACCTTTTATTTGGATCTGGATCTGGATTAATGATGCGCAGGGCACTGTATAGGTGCATAACACTCATATTTGTGTTGGCTGTTGGGGGGACGGGGGAGCCGAGTGTGCAGGGGAGGGAAGTGAATCAAGTGTAATTGTTAGTGTTAGTGTGTTGTGGTGACAAGTGACTGTATATTTGTTTTCTGAATGAGTATTGTACCGCAGTCTAAAATCTATTGAGGGAGGCTGTTCCAGTCACGTATGGTGCGTGGAAAGTATGAGTGCTTGTATGCGTCAGTGTTAGTGTGATATGTTTGGTATTTATGGATGTGTGTGTTACGAGTACGTTGACTGTTTACGTTGTGTAGGTATGTTTGTGGGTCAATGTCAATGTGAGTGTTTGTGATCTTGTACATAAGTGTAAGTCTGTGTGCTTGTCTGCGCATGTGAAGAGGTTCCATGTTTGTCTGTTGTTTAATCCGTGTTGTGATTCCAGGCGTTCGAGTGTAATTGTTTGTAATGAACCTAGCCGCCTTGGTGTTGATTTGTTCTAACCTATCAATGTTTCTGTGTGTGTGAGGATCCCACACCGTGGAGCAGTATTCCAGTGTTGGTCTCACAAGTGTGTCATAAGCTATGTGTTTAATGTCAGGTGTGCAGTTATGTAAATTCCTCCTCAGGAACCCCAGTGTTCTGTTGGCTGTGGCACTGATATGGTCTATGTGGGTGTTGAATTTCAAGTTAGTTGAGAGATGGATATCAAGGTACTTGTGTGTGTGTGAACTGATTCCAAATCTGAACTGTGGAGAGTGTAAGTGTGATGGATGGGTTTGTGCGCTCTTGTGAATCTTAATAGTTTGCATTCGTCTGGTCGGAAGTGCATCTGTCAGGTGCTCTCCCACCGCTCGAGGGCGTCCAAGTCGTTTTGTAGTAGTCTGCAGTGGTCAGTAGTCTTTACTGCTCTAAACAGTAAACTATTATCGGCAAAGTCTAGTGGAACAGTTAGGTGTTGACAGTGGAAGATCGTTAATGTACAGGAGGAAAAGAAAGGGGCCTAGAACGGTGCCTTGTGGGACATTTGAAGAAACAGGGACAGTGTCAGATGAAGATCCGTCAAGAAGAACACGTTGAGTCCTGTTAGTAAGAAATGCAGTGATCCAGTGAAGAATAGCTCCTGATATAACGTAGTATTTCAATTTTAACGTCAGTCTTTTGTGCGGGACTTTGTCGAAGGCTTTGGCAAAATCTAAAACAATAGTGTCAACTTGCTTAATGTCACGTTGGTCAAGTAGCCTCGTCATGTCGTTATTTGTAGTAATGAGTTGCGATTCACATGAGCGTTTAGGTCGAATGCCGTGTTGTGAGTCAGTAAGGATGTTGTCTGTGTCAAGGTGATTCATTATGTGTTTGTGTATTATGTGTTCGAAAATTTTATATGGAATCGATGTTAGTGAGATGGGGCGATAATTGGCTGGGTCAGTCATGTCACCTGTCTTGAATAAAGGATTAATGTTTGGCAAAAGCCAGTCAGAGTTTAGTGAGGTGGATGATAGTGATTGGGTGAATATGGCCTGAAGGATGGGGGCAAAGGATTTAAGGATGAAGGCGGGAATGTTGTCGGGCCGTGTGGATTTAGTTGTGTCGAGTCCTTCCAGGAATTTCTGTATTCCGTTAGTCGTGATGTCAAGGGGGGCTATGGGGGGGAAGGGGCTGTGTGGAATGTTTGGTGTCAGGTTGTGTTCTTGTGTGTACACCGATTGGAACTGTGTGTTGAGTATTTGTGCTTTGTGTTGTGGGCTGGTTACTAATGTGTTAGTGTTGTCTTTAAGTGATGTAATCGTGTTAGTGTCATGTTTGCGCCTCTTAAAAAAAAAATTGAAAAAGTTTCTTTTGTTATTTCTTACCTTGTCTGCGAGGTAAGTTGCTAGGCTACGAGCGATCAGTGTCAAATCTCACCTCATTAACATAGCAGCCATTCACTCAACTAGACATTCAGACACCAGAACACATAACAAACACATTTTCTAGCATTTACTCATGTTATTTGTTACCCTTTCAAATATACAGGATACGAGTGGGCAGTTTCAAATCCCACCTCATCATATATATCATATCACCCGTTCAAATTAACACATTAACTAGACTTGGACACCCAGAACCACATGATAAACACTTTTTTATACCATTCATTACCTTTTATTAAGTTACCCTTTCAAATTTACAGTGAATAGTGTGGAAAAGAAAACCTGGAAACAGTGCCAACAGTATAAGTTGCCAGTTACCGCCAGCGAAGGTGACCCGTCATTTCCTACGCGTCCTGGATAATGGTAAGTACTACTTGCTTGTGTTTGTAGCTTGTTCGTGTGGTTACTTCATGTTTTTTGTGTTTTTTTGAGAGTGTGGGGTCTCGGTTTGTTAGGTGAACAATGATGTGTAATGACCCCCCCCCTCTCTCTCTCTCTCTCTCTCTCTCTCTCTCTCTCTCTAAGGTTTTTTTTTACTGGGCAGACTCCTTACGCTCTTATGTTCTTACGTTCCAGGCGTCATTAGTATGTCTTCCACCTACCTGTCTGTCTATCTGTCTGTCTGTCTGTCCACTAATCTGTGGTGCTTACCTCTCTATACATTACACCTTGCTTTATATTGTTCTTGTATACGTTTCTAGCTTTAAAATAAGGCTTTCATGTTATCGTATCTATGATGCAGATTCACATGTAATAAGGAGAGAGAGAGAGAGAGAGAGAGAGAGAGAGAGAGAGAGAGAGAGAGAGAGAGAGAGAGAGAGAGAGAGAGAGAGAGAGAGACTGGATCCCAGCTCAATATTTTAGACCTCTGGGTACTGCCGGGACGTCACACACCGCAGTATCGACAAAAATACCAGTATTGCCGATACCGGTTTCCTGAAATAATACGGGTACGCCTCTTCCCGGTATAAGTCATGGCACCGGTAATACCGGTATTTCCTCAAAATATCGGTAATACCGGTGACGGTATTTACTTTTGAAATGGAATTTTTACCCTGCCTATACTCGTACAATATGTAACTAAAATCGCACAAGGTAGTTTTAGGAGACTTCTAGCTTTTATTATTTTTTTGCATGAATATAATTTTTAACATAATGAAGATAAAATAAAAATTCAAATATCCCTAAACATTTATTTTGGGGTATGTGTGTAATAATGATAACAATGATAATAATAATAATAATAATAATAATAATAATAATAATAATAATAATAATAATAATAATAATAATAATAAATGGTTTAACTAGAAAAGTTCATCATAGTAATAGAAATACTAATGATTATGAAAATAAAAGTAGTAAATAACAAGCGTTAATAGCACAAAAACTGTACTAGATGATCGGCGTCACATGACCCTCCAACACACCCCCAACATTTTCTATTATGCACCTCGGGGTCTAAAATGGAAAATGCTGAAAAGTAAAGATGGCGCCACTGTAAATACTTGCCTGGACCACAACGGGCTGGGGCCGCCCATTACGCCCTACTATGAAGGCCTACCGGCGCCACAGGCCAAAACGTAGAAAAGAAAAAAGCTGACTGTTTGTAATGCTATGTTGTAGGGTTCATCAGGGCTAACAAATGTTATTACACAGTGTCATGTCTACAATGCATAGGTAAGCCAGGAAAACAACTTAAAGAAAACAACAACAACATTTAGAAGATAGGTAATCTGTTGATCGGTGTCTGCAACGCCGAAAAAAAAAGAAATGGTAATAGTTAAGCTATGTACGCACACAAACAGTTTCCACTCGTGGCCCGGGCAGGAGGAAGCCTAATATGTGACGCCATGCGCCAAACTGACTCCTTACCGTCCTGAAGTGAACAGACTGCAAAGCATATATAGACTGTGATCTAAGTGAATATATTACTCGAGTTTCATGTTAACTTCTTCACTCTGAGGCGTACGTCGCTGTGGAGAAAACGAGTCATCTTCACTTTGCTCTGAGCCCAAAAGCATTTCGTATCTGACGGGCATGTGAACAGCGAAACATTTCACTGACCCACGAGCCGATTTCGTTCACATGAGATAATGTCACACATTATGGACCATTCTCTCTCTCTCTCTCTCTCTCTCTCTCTAAGCCTATCAAAGCTCCTCTGACCATGAAACTACCTCATAGGCGTAGAGAGGAGAGGTATGTGGTGGAATATACCCGAAATAATTAGCATGTCTGTCTATTTATCTGTCTATCTGTCTCTCTCTCCCTTTTCCTCGTTCTCTTTCCTTTTTCTCCTCTTCTTCTCATTCTCTTCTTCAGTCTTTCTTTATCTATCTTTCTTCCTCTTCAACGATCTACTTCTTTCTTTTCCTTCATTTTCCATCTTTCTTCTCCTCTTTCTCTCTCGTCCATTCTGCTCTTTCCCTTCTCCTCCTTCTCCTCCTCCTCCTCTTACTAATTCCTCTTTATCCTCCTCTTCTACGAATCTCATCTCACATGTATTTCCCTTCTTGCCATCGATCTCTTCTTCAATTATCGTTCTCCTGTTCTTCATTGTATTTCCTCCTCCTCCTCTTCCTACTCCTCCTCCTACTCCTGATCCTCTTTCAACCTTTCAGACCCTTCCTCAGCCCTTCGTAATATCCGATATTCTTATTACACACACTGATGAGAATGAGGGACCGAGTGAGTGAGCGATGCAGTAAAAATATAAAAAGAGGATCGGGGGAAGGGTGAGACGGAATAGAGTGACGGAGATGGACGCAGAACTACGCATTATGAATCACAAGGGTAGAGAGGAAGGAAGGGAAGGGAAGGGAAAGGAAAGGAAGGAAAGGGAAGAAGGAAGGAAGGAAGACGCGAAGATAAAACCAGTGGAAATAAAGGAAAATGGAAATAAATCAGCTGAGAGAGAGAGAGGGAGAGGGATGGTGAAAGATAGTACAAGAGAGAGAGAGAGAGAGAGAGAGAGAGAGAGAGAGAGAGAGAGAGAGAGAGAGAGAGAGAGATACACACACACACACACACACACACACACACACACACATGTAGATGTTCGTTACGTATGCGATGATTTTTAATTTACTTCATTATTTAAGATATATTTCACCGGTAGTCAATTTTATTCGTTTTTATCTCCGCCGGTAAACACATAGAGGTCGGTGGTAGAGGAGGCTGAGGAGGGAAGAGGAAAGGGGAGGGGAAGGATGGAGGATGGACAGTGAAATTAATGGTCACCCTACGACACGCGGCGCCTCGCGTTATACAGCGCCAATAACTGACACTTTAAATATACGTGACGCAAGCTCCCTACACCGTGCCGACAGGGACGGGGCACGGGGGTTGGCCGGGGAGACGATAGCGGCGACGTGGGGAGCAAAATGGGCTTGAGGGACACGGAAGCCACGGCGGGGAGGCATTTTTTATAGTAAAGGAAGCAGCCTAAGAGCAAAACAAAAACAAACAAACGAGAGAGCCCGCTAGTTGGGAATACTTCACCATGAAAAAAGTAAACTACATGATATAGCGGGAAAAATGCACACCTCGATAAATAGTTTAACCATAATTATGAACTTTACATTTCTGCCCGAAATCGTGCCAAATCTATTCTCCGACTAACCAAAAATTATTTCATTAATAGAAAATGCCAAAACCTTGCTTTCTCTAACTCTTCCCGTGACTTCTGGCATCTAGCCAAAAACATCTCCTCCAACTTCACTTCTTCATCTTTCCCTCCACTCCTCAGTCCTGACGGCAACACTGCCGTCTCATCTATCTCTAAGGCTGAACTCTTCTCTCAAACTTTTTCTAAAAACTCTACTCTGGACGATTCTGGGCATATTCCTCCTACTCATCCCCCCTCTGACTCCTTTATGCCTGTTATAAAGATTCTTCAAAATGATGTTTTCTATGCCCTCTCTGGCCTCAATCCTCAGAAGGCTTATGGACCTGATGGAGTGCCTCCTATTGTCCTTAAAAACTGTGCCTCCGTGCTGTCACCCTGCCTGGTCAAACTCTTTCGCCTCTGCCTGTCAACATCTACCTTTCCTTCTTGCTGGAAGTATGCCTTCATACAGCCTGTGCCTAGGAAGGGTGACCGCTCCAATCCCTCAAACTACCGTCCTATAGCTCTACTTTCTTGTCTATCTAAAGCTTTTGAATCAATCCTTAACCGGAAGATTCAAAAGCACCTTTCCACTTCTGACCTTCTATCTGATCGCCAGTATGGGTTCCGCAAGGGGCGTTGTACTGGTGATCTCCTAGCCTTCTTAACTGACTCTTGGTCATCCTCTCTTAGCCGTTTCGGTGAAACTTTTGCTATTGCGCTGGACATATCAAAAGCTTTTGATAGGGTCTGGCACAAAACTTTGCTTTCCAAACTACCCTCCTACGGTTTCTATCCTTCTCTCTGTACCTTTATCTCCAGTTTCCTTTCTGACCGTTCTAATTCTGCCGTGGTAGACGGTCACTGTTCTTCCCCTAAATCTATTAACAGTGGTGTCCCACAGGGTTCTGTCCTATCTCCCACTCTTTTTCTGTTGTTCATTGATGATCTTCTTTCCAAACCAACTGTCCTATCCATTCCTACGCCGATGATTCCACTCTGCATTACTCAACTTCTTTTAATAGGAGATCCACCCTACAGAAACTTAACGACTCAAGGCTGGAGGCAACAGAGCGCTTAGCCTCAGACCTTACTATTATTTCCAATTGGGGCAAGAGGAACCTGGTGTCCTTCAACGCCTCAAAAACAGTTTCTCCACCTATCCACTCGACACAATCTTCCATACAACTATCCCCTATTCTTTAACAACACTCAGCTATCACCTTCCTCAACACTAAACATCCCCGGTCTTTCCTTAACTCAAAATCTCAACTGGAAACTTCATATCTCATCTCTTACTAAATCACCTTCCTCGAGGCTGGGCGTTCTGTACCATATCCGCCAGTTCTTCTCCCCCGCACAGTTGCTGTCCATTTACAGGGGCCTTGTCCGCCCTCGTATGGAGTATGCATTTCATGTGTTTGGGGGGGGTCCACTCACACAGCTCTCCTTGACAGAGCGGAATCAAAGGCTCTTCGTCTCATCAGATCTCCTCCTCATACTGATAGTCTTCTACCTCTCAAATTCCGCCGCCATGTTGCCTCTCTTTCTATCTTCTATCGATATTTTCATGCTGACTGCTCGTCTGAACTTGCTAACTGCATGCCTCCCGTCCTCCAGCGGCCCCGCTGCACACGACTTTCTACTCATGCTCATCCCTATACTGTCCAAACTCCTTATGCAAGAGTTAACCAGCATCTTCACTCTTTCGTCCCTCACGCTGGTAAACTCTGGAACAATCTTCCTTCATCTGTATTTCCTCCTGCCTACGACTTGAACTCTTTCAAGAGGAGGGTATCAGGACACCTCTCATCCCTAAATTGACCTCTGATTTTGGACATTCCTTTAACCTCTGTTTTGGAGCAGTGAGTAGCGGGCCTTTTTTGTGTGTGTGTTTTTTTTCTTTACGCCCTTGAGCTGTCTCCTTAGCTGTAAAAAAAAAAATTATATTTCACATTCAATTCCCATTCTATATGGGCATACAAAATCTACAACCTCACTTCTACTTCGCTCACAAACCATCACTTTACTTTTGTTGACATTTATTTTCAGCTTTCTCCTGTTACAGACACTATCAAAAACACTGACCAAATTTTGTAGGTCACTTTCATTTTCTGCAATGAGCACCGTGTCATCAGCAAACAGTATTGAATTCAGTACCCACTTCCTTCCCTCATCGAACAGTCTTACTCCAACTTCCCCAACTTTGCCCTTCATTTCTTTAATAACACCATCCATATAAATATTGAATAACCATGGTGACATGACGCACCCTTGTCTTAAGCCCACTTTTATACCTTATTCAACAGTTTTGTTTTGCTTTTTTCATCTCGTTGAGCATTTAATAAAGCATTAAACATAATTATATATTAAGTTTAATTTAGTTTGCCGTGAGAGTACCATTTTCGTTGGCTTTTTTCCTAGCATGTAGGGAATACTATTCGATACATAAAAAGTATCTTTTGAAAATGCTATTATTTCGTAAACGTGCACATATATATGGTTAAGTTATTTGAGACTTGCTTCTATGAGAGAGAGAGAGAGAGAGAGAGAGAGAGAGAGAGAGTGAGTGAGTGAGTGAGTGAGTGAGTGTGAGTGAGTGAGTGAGTGAGTGAGTGAGTGAGTGAGTGAGTGAGTGAGTGAGTGAGTGAATGAGTGAGTGAGTGAGTGAGTGAGTGAGTGAGTTAGAAAATCAGACCACACAGACCCCATGGTCCGGACTTGGTGGTCTGTCCTTAAACCTAAGTGATTTTACATTAATCAGAAGGCTCCAAAACGTTGCTTTTCTACTCTAGTTGATATTAAGTTGGAAGAAGTGACTGTCGAGCTTATTTTTAAAGGAGTCAATCGTGTTACACTGGACCACTGATGGTGGAATCTTATTCCATTCTCGCACTACAACGTTGGTGAAGAAAAATTTGGTGCACTCTGAATTTACTTGTCTACATCTGAGTTTTACGCCATTGTTCCTCGTGCGCAAAGTGTCATCGATCATAAACAATGTTGATCTGTCTACATTCGTGAAACCATTAAGTATTTTAAAACATTCGATCAGCTTTCCTCGGAGGCGACGTTTCTCAAGAGAGAACATGTTAAGGGTAGAAAGCCTTTCTTCATAGGATTTGTTGCGCAAGGAAGGGATCATTTTTGTTGCCCGACGCTGAACACCTTCTAATATAGCAATATCCTTTGCATGGTGGGGAGACCAAAACTGTACCGCATATTCTAAGTGGGGTCTGACTAAACTATTGTAGAACGGGAGTATTACATCTGTATTCTTGAATAAAAAGTTTCTTTTAATGAAGCCCAACATTCTGTTCTCTTTATTTGCTGCATCGATGCATTGCTGTGAGAATTTGAGGTTTGACGCGATTTTGACCCCCAAGTCCTTGACGCACTGAACGCTTTTGAGTTTAACGCCGCGCATTTCGTAATCGAACTTCTTATTCCTCGTTCCAATTTGAAGGACCTGGCACTTGTCTACGTTAAAGGGCATCTCCCATCTATCCGACCAAGCTGAAATTTTGTGCAAATCCTCTTGGAGGCTTTGCCTGTCTTCGTCAGTGAGAACTGAGTTACCAATCTTTGTGTCGTCTGCAAATTTACTAATGCGGTTATTGAGTCCAACATCCACGTCGTTGATGTAGATAATGAAGAGCACTGGGCCAAGAATCGAGCCCTGAGGGACGCCACTAGTGACAGGCGCCCACTCTGAGTTAAATCCGTCAATCACTACTCTTTGTTGTCTGTTGCTCAACCAATTCGCGATCCATTGGTTTACTTGACCGTCAATACCTATTTGCTTTAATTTGTAAAGTAATTTATGATGCGGGACTTTATCAAACGCTTTCTGGAAATCAAGATAGACTACGTCCAGTGATTTGGTTACGTCATAAACAGTGAAGAGGTCGTTATAAAAGGTTAATAGGTTTGATAGGCAGGATCTTTTGTTTCGGAAGCCATGTTGTGAGTCCCCAATTAATGAGTCGCTTTCAAGGTAACTCACAATTTTGTCTCTAATTATGCCCTCAAATAGCTTACCTACAACCGAAGTTAGACTAATGGGCCTGTAATTACCTGGTACTTTTTTGTCTCCTTTCTTAAAAATCGGTGTCACGTTAGCCTTTTTCCAATCTGAAGGGACGATGCCTTGTCGCAAGGACATATTGAATACGGTTGTGAGGGAGGAGAGTATTTCACTCTTTGTTTCTTTCAGCAGAGTTGGATATACTTTGTCAGGTCCAGGACTTTTATTTGTTTTAAGTGATTTGAGGGCTTTAAGGACTTCATCGGTTGTTATTTCAAAGTTAGGCAATGCATGCCCGGGATTTATAATAATACTGGTGTTGGTGGTAGTGGTGGGAGGACTGTTAGTATTAAATACCGAGGAAAAGTAATTGTTTAATAGGTTTGCAACGTGTTGGCTGTCAGTCACTAGTGCACCGTCGCTGTTTGTTAAGGGTCCAATTCCGCTTCTGATCGCCTTTCTGTTGTTTATGTAACTGAAGAAGGATTTCGGATTATTTTTACAGTTGGCTGCAATATTTTCTTCATATCTACGCTTTGCCTGACGCACTAATCTGTTTACTCGTCGCCTGCCATCATTGTAGAGTCTAATGTTTTCGGGCGTGCTTTGTTCTTTCTTTAACCTGTAAAACAATTTTCTCTCCTTGACTGAGTGTTTAATTTTGCTATTAAACCAAGGTGGGCTTTTATTAGTGTTAATTCGCTTCTCGCACAAGGGGACAAATGTGTCCTGCTGAGTGAGTAAGTGATTTTTAAAGCTTAGCCAGGCGTCCTCTACATTGCCGTCATCTGATAGTTGCATATCTATTAGTTTTCGTCGGATTTCTACGAAGTTGGCTCGTTTGAAATTGGGCACCTTTACTTTATTTTCAGACACCGATGTTTGAGCTCTAATGTCAACGCGCACTAGTTTATGGTCGCAGGAACCGAGGTGTTCTCCTACCGTGACATTACTGACTAGAGAGAGAGAGAGAGAGAGAATGATAATCATCACCATGAGGCACAGGAAGGAGAAGAAGAGATATGAAAGATAAAAGGAAGAAGGAATTAAAGAAGAAACGGGGAGGAGAAGGAAGAAGGGGAGAAAAGTATAAAAAGTGAGAGATGGAAGAGAGAAAGAAGGGGGAAGAGGGAGATACCAAATAATAAATGGAGGAGGAAGAGCAGCAGGGGAAGGGAGGAGGAGAGGGAGGAGGAGGAGGAGGGGGAAGAGGAGTATAGGAGGAGGAGGAAGAGTAAAAAGTGAGAGGAGGAAATGAGAAAATGGAGGAGAGAAAGACAAAGAAAGAAAATAAAAAGATAAAAACGATAAAGAAGAAGAAGAAGAAGAGCTAGGAGGTTTAGATAATTCCAAATCAGTTACAAACGCACACACACACACACACACACACACACACCTGGGACCCGTTGCCAACACCTGCGTTTTTTCTCTCATGCTCTCTCTCTCTCTCTCTCTCTCTCTCTCTCTCTCTCTCTCTCTCTTATTTTCACTTGACAACATTTTTCCTCATTTTCTTTAATCTCATTTTCACTCACTTAAGATTCTTCTTTTGAGTCACCTTCTCATGTTTCTCATATTCAAGTCATTTTCATTCACTTCCATGTTATTTTCAGGTCACTTTCAGTTTCTTGTCATTTTTAGGTCACTTTCATTTCACTTTCATGTGATATTCAGGTCACTAACATTCCCTTTCATGTCATTTTCAGGTCATTTTCACTCACCATGTCATTTCACCATTTTTAACTCATATATTCACTCACTGCCCGTCACTTTTTTGGTCTCGCCCTCGCTGACTCACTTTCCCTCAGTCCTTTTCGCCGAACTCATCACGATGACTTATTTCATGTTCAAGTCACTCTTACTCAGTTTTTGTAATTTTCACTCACTTACATGTCATTTTCATCTCATCTTCACTTACTATCTCACCTTTTGGTCTCACTCATCATCACTCTTCCTCACTTTCAGTCTAATTTTCACCTTACTTTCAACCCACTCACTCATTTCTAGGTCATTTTCACTCATATTCGTCTCAGTGGCCTTCGATTTTATGTCATATACTTACTAATGATGATAATAGTAATAATAATAATAATAATAATATTAATAGTAATAATAATAATAATAATAATAATAATAATAATAATAGTAATAATAATGGTAATAGAACAGTTCATTTTCCTACACACAAACACACACACACTCACACACAAGATGGCGGACTAACACAGCTGATCTGATGTGCTCCAAATTCACATCACAGCTGCGTGGGATTAAATCCTGGACGTGAATTACTAAGGTGGGAGCCGTGCTAAGGTACAATCGTGCTGTCCCGAAGAAACAAAGGCTGTT
The DNA here is from genome assembly GCF_024679095.1 of Eriocheir sinensis. Classification (NCBI taxonomy): domain Eukaryota; kingdom Metazoa; phylum Arthropoda; class Malacostraca; order Decapoda; family Varunidae; genus Eriocheir; species Eriocheir sinensis. The sequence goes on from NW_026110726.1 coordinate 13,216, forward strand.
GACAGTGTACAACATTGAGAAATGAGCGAGGAGGAGGCGTGGGCGGCGGCCTTGCCGACCCCGCTGGCATTGTGTACACCGCCGGGCACAGGGGTCAGGACAAGACTGGCAGCAAAAAGGCAAGATTTTGAGTTTGAGGGCCTCACGGATGACATGGAGAGACCCAGAGACAGAGACGGCATGTTGAGAAGGAGGTTCACAGACTTGGAAAGGCAGATGAAAGATATGAGAGATAGAATGGGGACGCTGGAGAGAGAGGTGAACGTTCTGAAGACAGAGAAGGATGTTTGGAAGAATGCGTATAGTGACCTGCACAAGCAGATAACATTGAACGAGAATAAGAACATAAGAACATAAGAACGCAGGAGTCTGCAAGAGGCCGGTAGGCCTGTACGAGGCAGCTCCTTTGACCCTAAGCTCCCGTGTATCTAACCCCACCTAATATCGCTGTCCATGAATTTATCTAATCTATTTTTGAAATGACAATTGTATTGGCACTCACCACATGACTGCTAAGCCTATTCCACTCATCCACCACCCTGTTAGTAAACCAATTTTTGCCTATGTCCCTGTTGAATCTGAATTTATCCAGTTTAAACCCGTTACTTCGTGTCCTACCCGTTTCTCTTACCAACAAAACCTTATGAATGTCTCCCTTATTAAAGCCCTTCATCCATTTATAAACCTCGATCATGTCTCCACGCACCCTTCGCCTTTCTAGAGAATGCAAGTTTAACTGTTTGAGTCTTTCCTCGTATGGCAAGTTTCTCAACCCCTGAATCATCTTAGTCATCCTCCTCTGCACCGATTCTAACATTTTGATATCCATTCTATAGTAGGGTGACCAGAACTGAACCGCATAGTCAAGGTGAGGTCTAACTAATGCTAAATATAGTTTGAGGAAGACTTCGGGGCTTCTGTTGCTTACGCTCCTTGAAATAAATCCCAGTACCCTATTAGCTCGATTTCTAGCTTGAATGCATTGTGCCCTTGGACGGAGATCAGAGCTCACTAAGACCCCTAAATCCCTCTCGCACCCAGACCTACTTATGAGAGTGTCATTTATGCAATAGTTATGTGAGGGGTTGTTCCTACCTACACTCAGAATACTGCACTTCCCTACATTGAACTCCATCTGCCATTTATCCGCCCAGTCATACAATCTGTTGAGTTCACCTTGGAGAATACTAGCGTCCTGATCCGACTCAATTACTCTACCGATCTTGGTATCATCTGCAAATTTACTAACATCACTACTAATTCCTGTGTCTAAGTCATTGATATAAATAATAAACAAAAGTGGACCTAATACCGAACCTGTGGGACCCCACTAACACATCCTCAGTCATATTTTTTACCATTGATTTGCACTCTTTGCTTCCTATTGCTAAGCCACGCCTTGACCCAGTTCAAAACTTTACCTACTCCGTGAGCCTGTAATTTAAGCAACAGTCGTTGGTGAGGAACTTTGTCAAACGCTTTACTAAAATCAAGATAGATTACATCATAATTTTCATCTCTGTCAACCGCCTCAAATACTCTATTGTAGAAGGACAAGAGATTGGTGAGGCATGACCCACCTTTTGTGAACCCATGCTGCGAGTCGTGAATTAAGCTATGTTTCTCTAAATGCTCCCGAATGTTCCTGGCTATTATGGACTCCAGCATCTTCCCTATAACCGATGTTAAGCTAATTGGGCGATAGTTTGAAGCAACTGACCTGTCCCCCTTTTTAAAAATCGGCGTCACATTAGCTACTTTCCATAGGCTCGGCACATAGCCAGTATTTACCGACATCTTAAAGATGTCGGTTAGTGGGTCACTGATTATATCACCTAACTCCTTTAATACCCTCGGAAATATCCCGTCAGGACCTGGCGACTTGTTCTTCTTAAGCTTATCTATCTCATCCTGAACTACTTGCCTGGTAATGATTATATCCCTCAATTTATCGCCATCCCCGCCCTCGTACACCTGAACTCTTTACGGTATAGTCGTTCGATCCTCCTGTGTGAATAGGCAGAGGACGCGGAGGCTAAAGTCAAGGAATTAAAGGAAACGCATAAAGACTGGAAGGAGGAGCAAGAAAAGAATAATGCTGGCTTTAAGAAAATTGTGGAGGAACAAGTCAAGGCTAAGGATGAAGCTATAACTGAAAAGGTGATCAAGGTGATAAAAGAAAAACCAGAAATAGTGAGGGACTCCGCTGAAAAAAAGAAGTCTGTAATAGTGGTGGGCATTAATGAACAGCACATGCCAGTCAGACATACAAGGGAATAGAAGGAAAGGAAGGCAGTGGAGCAAGGAATTGAAGCATTTCAGGAAGAAGGTCATGAGCTGGTAGAAGAGATTGAAGAAGTATTCAGGTTTGGAAAGTATGAAGAAGGAGCCCAACGACCAGTTAAAATTAGATTTAGGTCTCAAGTGGCTGCAGAAGAAGTGGTGGGAAAGTCATGGAAGTCAGCAAGAACAGAGGCCTACAAAAAAGTCCGGGTAAGAAAGGACAGAAGTGTGGAGGAAAGGAACACGACAAGAGACTTGAAGAATCAAGCCAATGAAAAGAATGAAGGAAGATCAGTAGAGGATAAAAGGAAGTTTTCTGGAGAGTGATAGACATGGACCTAAGGAAGGGGTACAGCAGGGAAGAGGAGACAGCTTGAAGGTGGCATACACTAATGTGAACGGGTTAACCCGTGGGCCTCGGCTATGGGAAAGCCGAGAAGTGGCCAAGAAACGGCACCATTACACTGCATTTTGAGACTAAGAAAAGAGCATGGAACGTATATCAGAGTACTCCTCTCATAACCATAAAGCCGTTAAAAATATTTATTTATACTCAAACTCCATTCTTTTTGGGTGGTGTTTGTTACAAAATAAACAGTCTCGTGATACGAGGCATCTAGCAGAGAGTCGCTTGTTGTCTACTTTAGATAATTTGACAAATGATTACTATATGGATAGCTAATTCAGTCTGCCATGACCTTACAGCAACACCTATGACAAATAAGCCTACCTCAAGATCAATCACCCACCACAATGACCCAGGGCATGCATGGTGGGTTGCTCTATGCCGCCACCGCATACAATTAGCTCGAATTAGGCGTTTTGAGCAGAGCCCCATATGGGGTCCACCGTTTCAGCGGACCGACTCGCGGGAGCCCAAAAATGGGTCCGCCGACGCTGCCGGGTTAATATCGTCACTGTTAGAAATAGGAAATTACCTGAGTGAGGAAAAAACAGATGTTATGGGGATTACGGAAACCAAATTGACTGGTAGTATAGATGCATTTAACATAGGGGATGATAAATATAATGTATGGATGAGAAATAGAAAAAATAAACAAGGAGGAGGAGCGATGCTATTGTTGAAAAAAGAAGGGACAGTGGAGGGTGTCACCTATGGCGAAGGGGAAGCGGAGGTCTTGAGTGTGGGAATAAGACTGCAAAGGGGAGGATGCAGAAATATCGTAGTGGTGTATGTCCCCCAAAAAACAATTCATGGACAGAAGAATTGTACAAGAAGAAGCTGGAAGACACATTGGATTGCCTAAGGAGATTGCTGGAGGAGAAGGATAAGATTCTGATAATGGGGGATTTTAATTGTAAAGAAGTATCATGGGAAAACTGGTCAACGGAAGGAAGTGAGGCTTCATGGGGGAACAAGGTTTTGGAATTGGTTATAGATAACGTCCTCACACAGTGGGTGGAGGAAAATACAAGATTCAGAGGAGAAGACGAGCCATCTAGATCGGACTTGATAATCACCAGGGAGCCGGATACCATAGAGGAGATGAACTATAAGAGCCATATAGGGATGAGAGATCACGTACTTATCGAGTACATATTACGAGGAGGTAAAATAATCAAGAATGAGGACTACTGGAAAGAACAGTTTAACTTTAATAAGGCAAAGTTTGAACAACTTGGGAAACATTTTGAGGAAGCACAATGGGATACTTTTTTGAGGCTGAAAATGTGGAGGAAAAATGGGCTATCTTTCTACGGATTTACAACGAAGGAGTGGAAAAGTGGGTACCAAGGATGAAAGAAGGCCAGACATCAAGAGAAGAGTGGTACAACAGAAAGTGTGTAGACGCCAAGCTGGAAAAGGAGAATTAAGGCATTGATCAAATGGAGAAAAAATAGGAGGATGGATCTATGGAATGAGTACAAAAGGAAGAGGAATGTTTATGTCAAAGTAAGAAGAGAAGAAAAGAGGAGTTTTGAGAAAAAATATTGTAGATAAGTGCAAAGACCAGCCAAAACTGTTTTATAAGTTCATAAATGGAAAGTTGAAAAATAGAGATGAGATTCAGAAAGTTAAAGTTAATGGTGAAACTTTTGATAGTATAAGTGAAATAGTAGAAGTGATGAATAACTGTTTCCAAACAGTGTTCACAAGGGAGAGTGAGTTTGAAGGTGTAGATGCAGTGCCGGGGAATGGAGTGGGTCTGGAGAGAATACAAACATCAGCAGATGAAGTTAGAAAATTATTGGAAGAATTGGATGCGAGGAAATCAGCAGGACCGGATGGTATATCAAACTGGGTGCTAAAAGAGTGTAACCAGCTAATAGCTGAAAAGTTGAGCAACTTGATTAATGTCTCACTAGACTGGAAGAGGGCTAACATCGTCCCAATACATAAAGGAGGAAGTAAGGAAGACCCGTTCAACTATAGGCCAGTGTCGTTAACAAGTGTAGTAGCAAAGATGTGTGAGAAAATTATAAAAAAAAAAACAGATGGGTGGAGTATTTATAAGAAAACGGTACATTAACAAATAACCAATTCGGATTCAGAGGAGGACGGTCTTGTGTAACTAATCTGATCAGCTTCTATTCAAGAGTAATTGATATAATACAGAAAAGCGTAGGTTGGGCAGATTGTGTATCTGGACTTAAAGAAGGCGTTTGATAAAGTACCACACAAGCGATTAATATGGAAACTTAATCATATTGGAGGTCTGGGTGGTTCAATATTGGATTGGATTATGGACTTTTTGACGAAGAGAGAAATGAGAACAGTAATCAGGAACAATAAATCAAGCTGGATGGAAGTGACGAGTGGAGTCCCCCAAGGATCAGTGTTGGCTCCGATTATGTTTGTAACTTATATTAATGACATGACAGAAGGGGTGACTAGCTATATGAATATGTTTGCTGATGATGCTAAAATAATGAGAAGGGTGGCTAATGAAGAAGACTGTGTAGCCCTGAGCCAAGATCTCGACAGAATAAGCGAATGGTCACGCAAATGGGAAATGACATTCAATACAGAGAAGTGTAGTGTGATGGAGTTTGGTAAGAGCAGTAGACGAATATCGGGAAACTACTCTCTGAGTAATGAAAGAATCATGAAAAACACTAAAGAAAAAGATCTGGGAGTGATCATAACAGACAAGTTATCCTTTGGAAAACATAGACCGGATAACTGGGGAAACATACAATCTTCTTAGAAACATAAAAGCACCATTTACAAAGTTAAATGAAGAAATGGTGAAGAAACTAAAAACATCGATGATACGTCCAAGACTGGAATATATTAGTCTATAGTCTGTTCACTGTTTTGCACGATAGTGATCAGAATGCAGATAAAGCTCCACATATTGAAAACACAGGGTTGTTTATAACAACATGTCACTCGCCCCAACCATCATGGCGAGCTTTAACTGCATTCTGATCACACTATCGTGTTCACGAGAAATTTTCCTACGTCATGTAGTAATATATTTCTGCAGTCAATGAACAACTGTTGAAAACAGTGAGCATAAGTAAAACATGTTATAAACATTTTTTTTAACATCTTCACAGTTCAGCTCATCGTAATACCATTTTCTTATTTGTTTTGTCGAGTTTTTGAAATACATCTTGATTCTACAGTCACTGCTGAGTCTGATGGTGTCAACCAAAACTGGCTAGCTCGTATATGAGGTGAGCTATGGCATATAATAAAGAAACATGTCTCACTCCAGCATGCAAGATGTGGTCCGACATGAGTGTCAGCGGGAGAGCGGAGCAGCCAATCACCTGCAAGCTTACCAACCTGCCTAGGCGCCAGGAATCTTGCTTAAGTGAACAGACTATAGTGTGGTCACCTAGATTGAAGAAAGAAATTATAAAGTTGGAAAGAATACAGAGAGCAGCGACTAAATTACCGGAAACTCTGAGAGAACATACTTATGAAGAAAGACTGGAGAAATTGGGACTAACAACACTGGAGAGCAGAAGAGAGAGAGGGGACCTAATAACATTGTACAGGATACAAGAGGGATTGGAGAAACTGGACAGGGAAGACCTAGTGGTACGTGACAGAAGTGTGACAAGAGGCAATAGTAAGAAATTGAAGAGCGACTTTAGAAGAGACATCAAGAAATACAGTTTTCCATACAGAAGCACAAAAACATGGAACGGACTTGACAAGGAGACTGTGTGTGCAAAAACGATTCATGAATTTAAACCCATGCTGGATAGTACTAAGCGTTATGGAGACGGGACAGCACGAGCCTAGTACGGCTCTTTTCCTGTATTTCACAACTAGGTAAATACACACACACACACACACACACACACACACACACACACACACACATGACCGCCTGGACAACCAAGACGAGTGTGGCTGTATCCCTTCAGTGGGTGAAAGGAGGAGGAGGAGGAGGAGAAGGAGGAAGAGGTGGAGGAAGAAGAAGAGGAGGAGGAGGTCAAGAAAAGGTCAGAAGGTTATAAGAACATAAGAGCATAAGAACGCAGGAGTCTACAAGAGGCCGGTAGGCCTGTATGAGGCAGCTCCTTTGACCCTAAGCTCCCGTGTATCTAACCCCACCTAATATCGCTGTCCATGAATTTATCTAGTCTATTTTTGAATGTGACAATTGTATTGGCACTCACCACATGACTGCTGCCTATTCCACTCATCCACCACCCTGTTAGTAAACCAATTTTTGCCTATGTCCCTGTTGAATCTGAATTTATCCAGTTTAAACCTGTTACTTCGTGTCCTACCCGGTTCTCTTACCAACAAAACCTTATGAATGTCTCCCTTATTAAAGCCCTTCATCCATTTATAAACCTCGATCATGTCTCCACGCACCCTTCGCCTTTCTAGAGAATGCAAGTTTAACTGTTTGAGTCTTCCTCGTATGGCAAGTTTCTCAACCCTGAATCATCTTAGTCATTCTCCTCTGCACCGATTCTAACATTTTGATATCTATTCTATAGTAAGGTGACTAGAACTGAACCGCATAGTCAAGATTAGGTATAACTAATGCTAAATATAGTTTGAGGAAGACTTCAGCTTCTGTTGCTTACGCTCCTTGAAATAAATCCCAGCACCCTATTAGCTCGATTTCTAGCTTGAATGCATTGTGCCCTTGGACGGAGATCAGAGCTCACTAAGACCCCTAAATCCTCTCGCACCCAGACCTACTTATGAGAGTGTCATTTAAGCAATAGTTATGTGAGGGGTTGTTCCTACTCACACTCAGAATACTGCACTTCCCTACATTGAACTCCATCTGCCATTTATCCGCCCAGTCATATAATCTGTTGAGTTCACCTTGGAGAATACTAGCGTCCTGATCCGACTCAATTACTCTACCGATCTTGGTATCATCTGCAAATTTACTAACATCACTACTAATTCCTGTGTCTAAGTCATTGATATAAATAATAAACAAAAGTGGACCTAATACCGAACCTTGTGGGACCCCACTCGTAACACATCCCCAGTCAGATCTTTTACCATTGATTTGCACTCTTTGCTTCCTATTGCTAAGCCACGCCTTGACCCAGTTCAAAACTTTACCCTCTACTCCGTGAGCCTGTAATTTAAGCAACAGTCGTTGGTGAGGAGAGGTAAGGATGAGGTAAGGAGTGGGAAATGGAGGGGAGTAAGAGGAGGAAGAAGAAAAAAATAATAAGAACGCACTCACACACACACACACACACACACACACACACACACACACACACACACGATCAAGTTTCATTATCACACATTACATACAAATACAAACATTAGCACACACAAAAAATTACATGTACGTTTTTTTTTTGTGTGTGTGTGTGTGTGTGTGCGTTAACTACCTTTCTCCGTCCCTTTAAATGATGTTGTAATCTTCTCTCTCTCTCTCTTTATTTCTTTTCATGGATGGTCGAGAGAGAGAGAGAGAGACCACCATCCTCCTATGAAGCCAACACCTTGTCTCACTGGCCACAAGAACATCATCCTGGACTGGGTGCCGTCACGTTGGTCTGAAGAGGAACGAGAAGGCTGGACCGTGCTGCTGCCACGGCTCGGTCCTTCCACAGATCACTTTCCCCTTGCTGCCCCCCAGCCTGTCCTACATTAAGAACAAGGCATCCCAGGCGGCCCTCTCAATCACCCGACTAGAACACGAGGCCGTCCTGGTTCAGGCTCTGCTCTGCCTCGTGGTACAGCACGGCCACCCACCAAGCTCTGCTGTCACAGCTCCCCACACCACACTCCAACACCATCCTCGCCTATCATCCGCTGCCTCAGACTCGGGTTTTGCCCTGCTACGAGGAGGTGGCAAACAAGGATACCCCCACCTCTGCTCCCCACTGCTGGCAAGCCACCTGAAACCTCTGCTGCACCACCACATCCTGGAGTGCCCCTCTCACCACCCTTGCTGCACCTGCCCTGGCCCATACAGCTCCATCCTGACGACGACACGCTCCCCAAGACAGCAGCAGAGCGAGTGAGCCTCACCCAAGACTCCACCTGGAGGTGGTGGCAAAAGTCCCACCTCCTCGATAAGCTGAAAACTGACGACATCCTCTGACGGGCCCACCAGTAGGTGGGCAGGTACCGGTACCAGTACCGGTACTAACGGTACTAGCTAAACGGTACGGTGCCGGTACCAGATAGCTCGGTACCGGTACCCAGTTGCTCGATTTATTAATATTGGATTTATTGATAATTCTTCATGTCCGATTTTTTTTTTTTTTGGTTGCTAATAAATATTGTTATTTTTATTAGAATATGATCGAGTACATCCATAATAATCTATACATGCTATTTTTTTATCGAAAATAAATATTCACTTCATTCAGAGAGAGAGAGAGATCGCCACTTAGTAAGTGGATATCTCGGTGATATGGGTAGTGGGGTACTGATCATGGGTCTAATAACAATAACAATATATATTAGCGTTTTCTAGGAAGCACCTGTGGGACTCACTAACTTTTTAACCCAAGACTTCTGTTTTCTTTTTTACTTTGCCACTGTTAAATTCAGCGACTCACATTAACTTTTAGAGAGAGAGATAGAGAGAGAGAGAGAGAGAGAGAGAGAGAGAGAGAGAGAGAGAGAGAGAGAGAGAGAGAGGGTGAGATCATATTTATCCAATAAAGCATTAACGAAAAAGAGTTTGAATCCCTTGGCGAGAGTTTTGTTTCATAAGGTGAATTGCACGATGGATTATAGTAAGATGATTAAATATTGGAGGGTGAGTAGGCGAGAGAGAGAGAGAGAGAGAGAGAGAGAGAGAGAGAGAGAGAGAGAGGAGAGAGAGAGAGAGAGAGAGAGAGAGAGAGAGAGAGATCATATATATCTATTAAGCATTAACGAAAAAATTTTTAATCCCTTGGCGAAAGTTTCTGGCTATAAATAATTGCATGATGAATTATATAAGATGATTAAAAAATGGAAGTGTAGCAGGAGAGAGAGAGAGAGATCAACACTTAGTGAGTGTATATCTCTGTGATATGGGGAGTGGGTAATCTATCATAGTCTAAAAAAAATAAAAATATTTATTAGCAACCTAAAAAGAAAAGAATCGGACATGAAAAATTATCCAGTAACTCCAATAAATAAATAAAATAATGGAAACGGGAGCTGTGATGGAAACGGAAAGCAGGACAAAATGGTGGGAACTTGGGGAGACGGTCAGCGGGGCAGTGACTCAGCGTCTACACACAGGGCCCATACCACATGGAGGCGGGCGAGCGCCGAGCGTCACTAAGATCCTAACGGTACCGGTACTAGTGGCAATGCGCAGTGCCGAGTGATCATTAAGCTTCCCGGAACCCAAGTGATCATGAGGCTTTGCGGTACCAGTACCGATACCAGGTATCGGTACCAGGTACCGGTACCTGGTACCGATAACTATTATTTTATTTATTTATTGGAGTTACTGGATAATTCTTCATGTCCGATTCTTTTTCTTTTTTAGGTTGCTAATAAATATTTTTATTGTTATTAGACTATGATCGAGTACATCCATAATAACTATACATGCTATTTTTTTTTCGAAAAAATAAATATTCACTTCATTCAGAGAGAGAGAGAGAGAGAGAGAGAGAGAGAGAGAGAGATTTACATAGATTTACATAGAAAATTAGACCACACAGACCCCATGGTACAGACTAGGTGGTCTGTCCTTAAACCTAAGTGATTTTACATTAATCAGAAGGCTCCTAAACGTTGCATTTCTACTCTAGTTGATATTAAGTTGAAGGAAGAGAGAGAGTTTTCTTTACAGGAAATTTGTTTGGGAATTTCATCAGAAGTCATTAAGAAAAAAAAACTCCTTTGGGTACCGGTACCGGTACCGGTACTAACGGTACTTGAGTTTTCGGTACCGGATCTGCCGGTACTCAAATTAACGGTACTTGCCCATCCCTACCCACCAGCCCGTGCCCTCCCCTGGGAGGACAAATCAACAACAACATCTCTCTCTCTCTCTCTCTCTCTCTCTCTCTCTCTCTCTCTCTCTCTCTCTCTCTCTCTCTCTCTCTCTCTCTCTCTCTCTCTCTCTCTCTCTCTCTCTCTCTCTCTCTCTCAAAATAAGTTTGTAGTTGTATTAGTCAAGGTTAGACAAGGTCATATCAATTGGCTATAATAATATATTGAAGACGACTCTTGTTTATGTTTCGGGAAGGAGAGAGTATAGAGGACGCTGGGACAAAGTGTTTCCCTCAAGTTGATGTTTACAAGTTGATAAAAGTCAAGAGACGAGCAATACTTATCAAAATAAATAAAATGAAACACAAATTAGCCCCCAAAAAACACTAATGACGTTTTATTCATAATTTTGCGCCATTAGAGCGAATGCCGGGAAATCCAATATCCCCTTAAAACACATGAAAACACTTTTGTAAGACAATTTAAACCCGTAAAAACAGTAACCACATTTTCATCAAGTATTCTCCGCCATTAAAACACAATTAAAAAAATAAATAAGGAAATAACACTATGCAGGTCAAAGAAGAAGAAGAGGAAGACAAGATGGCCGCCGACCTCTGCCCCAGCCGAGCCAGTCCACACTTTTTCGCCATTCCAAGCCTTGTGGAGGGTGTGAGGTCTGTTAGGAAGTGACAATCGTTCTCTCAGCCTTTCGACACCACAAGCAGCCGCCGGGAACCCTGCTGGACATACGGGGAAGGTGATCAAGGCTGTGTGTGTGTTGGCAAGTGTTATTATTGTGTGGGGTGGGTGAGGTGACGCGTCCCCTGATGTATGCCCCCCACACACACACGGGTAGTATTTTCACACAGTTGTAGTGGCCGCTGCCACACTCTGCCGTTGGTATCTGTGAGGGCTGAAGGTTACCAGGACAAAATAAGATATCTTTCCTTTGTGTTACTGTTTTCCTTTGTTTTGTCTTTCTTTCCTTAATATTTGTTTACTGTATTTCAGGTCCCTGCCTCCCCTGGGGGCAGACTCCTGGCTGGTGGCTGTCCTCCTCACACCTCCTGCCTCCACATGTCTTCTCAAAGGTACTAATACTTGGGATAATACTCACAAAGCGTAGCCTCCTGCCTGGCAGTCCAGCCGCTGCTGCAAGAAATACCTCCTTGCAGAAATGTCGCATATACTTTTGGGGGGTCCAGGGGAAGCGCAGCCCACAGAGTTATATACATAGAGGGTTCCCAGAGCCTGGATTTTGAAGCAATTGGCGGCCATCTTAAGGTGACGGATGGCGAGACAGAGAAATTTAACATGACATAGTTATGTCTGCTATTATCAAGTTAGCAGCGCCTCGGCGATCCTCTGTCAGATAGACTTGTTATTTTCTTGTCCATTTTTTACCCCTGATTATTGTTACATTGGTACATGTCATATACCATCTGAATCGAATAGATGTGCTGAATTTGAAACTGTAAATGAAACTCTAATGCAATAAAAAGTATAATAATGACAAGGAGTTGAAGCAAAAAAGGTGAACAAAAATGTTTATACACTATTTTTCTCATTATTTTATTGTGGGTGTTTACCTGAGTGCAATAAATTTGTGATGATGATATGCAGCAATGTCTCATCAACACGATGATTGGCTCAGTTTTCCAAAATATCATAATGGTGGCTAGCTAATAGTGGTTAAGTGTGAACATGTGGAATCATGGAAAGGTCGCCAATCCGTCACACTATGGCGGCCGACCACAGAGTAACAGGCAGGAACAGTGGCCTCACCTCTCACCGTGGCAAGAGAATGGAGTTGAACCCTCTAGTATATAACTCTGTGGCGCAGCCCCCTCTGGTTAGGAGGGGGGCAAAGGCCCCTGTTAGAGGTTAGGTTATGTAAAGTTGTGTTGTAATAGTTTAAATCTGCTCCCCCACCCAAAACCCCTGATATCCCACTCGTCCCCCAAGTTGAACCTCTCTGCAAGCAAGTATGTGGCTGTGGCAGCAGGTGCACAAAAGGCATTGAAAAGTCAGTCATTTAGTCATTTCCAGAGAAAAATAGTCTCCATGATAAACAGCAGCATATTTTGTCCAGAAATAAACAGTCAGCATCTCAAAACTAATAGATAGGCTACCCTCTCGTGAATATTCCCCGGTATTTGTTCTGGCTTACCATTATTTTTAAGCAGTGTTAACCCAGCAGCTGTGGCGATCATGTTTCTTAAAGACCCCTCTCAGTGAATTAATGACAAAAAATCATCACGCACACAAACCATTATATTATATGTATCAATGCATTGGTGATCAAACGCATACGTATATATTATGGGGGTTTATGTCATGGGAAGAATTTTGCCCGTCGCTGGTACGCGGTAAAGCCACCTATTTGGCCCGTCGCTGCTACCAGGTTAATTGTAGGAGGAAACAGCTGTTGAAACCCTTGCTGTCATAATACACTAAATGCTTTCAACACATTTAGTCTTGATCAACACTGCCGTGGGTGATGTGTCTATTGTGGGCTGTTTTTTGAAGGTGCGCTGACTTGGTTTTGTTGATCTTCTTAAATCATTTCTCATGACTGGGTTTTTGACATGTTGGCTGTGAGAATCTGACACTTGTAACTAACTAATGTGGCCTCAGAGATGAAATTGTGGAGCCAAACTAGACACCTAACTTAGCCCTAATAAGTTTTCGTTTCTGTGCTCATTTGTAAAATCGTGTCTCGCTGGCTTGAGTCAGATTTTTATCACGCCAAAATATTTTGTTTCTTAGGTATTTTCCTCCCTAAACCTTGCATTTATCATTATGCATAGTATAGCAATGACTTTGTTATTTGTTGTAGTTTTTATGAATCATTAAAAAATAATAATAATGCCTCGGAGCATTTATGGACATGGAATAAAGTGTGCATAAACAATTTTTTACTCAACTTATGTTCCTGCCTCCATAAATAAACATTTTGTAAGCCAACTTTTCAAGGCAGTAGAAGCATTGATAACAGCAGAATCTTATCAGGATCCTTATGCTTCCTTCACATTTCCAGTACCACAATTAGCACCATGAATCATTTGTGGGAAATTGAAAGGCCTCCGTGCCATTATGTACTTAAAAAAATATATGATACTGACAGTAAAGAGAATAAAATAAGAATTACTCTCCATCCAGTCAGTGTATTGCACTGTATAACACTGTTATCACTATTGTGTGGTCGGCCGTATGGCCGCGACCAGCACCACAAAGGTTTACAGCCCACAGCAGCCAGACGCACCATCTGACTCATGAGTGAGGGAGACAAAAACTGCCTTTCTTTATGCCTCGCCACGCTGGTGGAGAGGGCTGCTAATTACTTAATTTGGGAGAGTGAGGAAACTTACACTCAACCCAAAAATGATGCCATTGCACAGTGGGCCAGCATGTGGAAAAAATTCTAATTTTGACTTTTCCCAATCACTCTTAAGTCATAAAAATAAAAAATACACATGTCAGAGACAAAGGAATGCTATGTTACAGGCAGCATGCCGCTCAACTCATACACAGGTTGAAACATGATCCAACGTGTGCTGTGGAAAGGGGACGGCTTTCGCCAGCAAAGACTAGTCATTGTTTCTTTAGCTACTGTTCGTGACAGGTGTGTTGTTGGGATTATCCATTCTTTAACACTTCTTTTAGGTGCACATTTACATATGCTGAGGTGCTTGTTTAATATAATTGTGCTCTATAAGTGGGTTATAAATATTCTGAGAAAAAAATATTGAGAAGTTAAAATATTGTCATGTATGTAAAGGTTCTTTAGAGGGGACAAAAAATTGCAAAGCTTTGCAAAGATTGGCACTGGTGTCAAATGTTAGGCAGTTCTGTCGTAAATAATATCACAAGATATTTTTTGCTACTAGCTGCGACTTTTACATAGTACATAGAGAACAGTTGGTGACGTCTGTGTTTCATGCCGTGCCACGCGGGCGCTGCGCCAAGTAAAAAAAAAGTCACCCTTTACCTTTATTTTTCTGTTACACGCTAAAAAAAACTAAATGTTACGTTTAAAAGCATTAATATGATATTTTCTTTTTCAGATATCCAATATTTTCTAGAACAGAAATGAGTATTGATAATGAGTATCTATTTAATGAATAAATAAAGATTGGGTATATACATAGTTTCAATGATGGAAAATTACATGGTTTCTTACTTGGAAAGATCAAAGACATTGTAAGTGATAACACTATAGCAGAAAATGTTGTGACTAACTTTCTTAAGAATTTGAAAATCAGGTGTAAACGAGCTAGCAGAAACCTATATTATATGTTAAGTAGGAACAAAGACTGGCTGGCCACCAAAGTGTAGCAAAGTACACCTGATGAGACACGTGCAAAATGCCGAGGAAGACCCAGGCCTGAAAGTTTTCAAGACTCATCAGAAAAAACAAAGAGAAGAAAAACTGAAGAGCTCACAAACACAACTCCCCAGAGGCTTGTATTTTCAACATCCAGAGTTCTCAGAATGAATGGACAGCCACAGTTGGTGAAGTCGTTAGCCCAAGTTAACTTTGAAAACCCATCAACTTCATCATATAACACTGAATGCTCCTTTTCTCCAAGTGAAGCACTGTCATTGATCTTAGACCGTGGTCTTTCAAAGAGAAGCTACCATAATCTGAGAAACAGTGCACTGGAAAAGAAATCAAAAATCTTTCCCTCCTACAACAATGTTTGATTGGCCAAAGAAGACTACTTACCCTCTCCTCCCGAAGAATGGCTAGTTACTGACGGTTCTGCTGAAGTTACCTTGCAAGACCTTTTGGACCATACAACAAGGAGAATATTTGAGCGAGTTGGGGTCAATCACGAGATTAAGGAATATAGGCTAATTTGCAAGGTGGGATTTGATGGCACAACTGGCCTAAGCATTTACAAGCAGATACAGAGTGTCTGAATCCTGTTTCTTTGTCACTTGTTTGGTGCCTCTACAACTTAGTGGAAAAACAGCTAATGAGAAAGTCCTTGTATGGAAGAATAATAAACCTTCATCACCATTTTAGTGTAGACCTACACGATTCAAGTTTATCAAGGAAACCTCAGAAGTTTTAGTTGAAGAGAAATACCTAAAAGAAGCAATATGTCAACTTAGACCAACACAAATAAATAATGGCGCAAGTGTCATTCATGAGGTGAACTTGACAATGATTGATGGAAAAGTGGCATCCTCTTTATCACTCGCCAACTCAGTGCAATGTTGTCCTCTGTGCGGGGCATCTCCAAAGCAAATGAATGACATAGAAAATGTCTCAGAGCGGTCTATGTTCAAGGATGGAATGACATGGATTATCAACTTTACATGCCTGGATAAGAACTATGGAATGCTGCTTACATCTATCCTACAAGTTACCTGTAAAGAAATGGCAAGGAAGAACACAAGAAGAAAAGGAAGCAGTTCAAAAGCAGAAATCTAAAATACAGAAAGCCTTTCGTTGTCAAACAGGATTAGTTGTCGACATGCCAAAACAATCTGGCTCTGGTACATCAAATGATGGAAATACTGCAAGAAGATTTTTCCAACTTGTTGAAATATCAAGTGGAATCCTCGGACTCAAAGTCGAATTACTGAAGAACTTGCACATTATCTTGTGTACTCTATCATCTGGACTCGATATCAACATTCATTCATTCATTCATTTCATGGACGCCTGCTCCTAGGAGCTCCCACCAGGGGATGTACACGCCAGAAGAGCTTCCATCTTTCTCTATCCAGACACTCCCTCCTTGCCTGCTCAAAGTTTCTCAAAGATCTTTCCCCCCTCTCCCTAACGTACTCTTGCACCCTGTCCCTCCTCCATTTCACTGGAGGTCGTTCTCTAGCATTCCCTCCCTCTATCTCACTCACATACACCCTTCTGGTCATCTTACTCTCCTCCATTCGCTCCATGTGGCCAAACTACTTTAAGGTCTGTCGCTTCACTTCTTCCACCACTCCACACTTCTTCCCTTCACCCCTGTGACACATTCCAAAACATTCATACACACTTTCATTACTCATTCTACTCACACCATATGCATTCCTCAAATAACTCATTTCCACTGCCTGCACTCTAGACCTCTGACTCTCATTCCAGGCCCACATTTCACTTGCATATGTGAGGGTTGGTACTATTATTGTATTTCTCAAATCCCTCTTTACCTCCATGCTCACACTTCTGCCATTCATGATTCGTCCCAAAGACCCTACCACCCTTCTTCCTTGCAATGCCCTTTCTCTTATCTCTCCCTCCATACCACCATGCTTACACATAACTGATCCAAGGTACTTAAACTCATTGACCTCCTCCATTTCTTCACCATTCAAAATTATTTTGCATTCTTTTTCACATTCAATTCCCACTCTATATGGGCATACAAAATCTACAACCTCACTTCTACTTCGCTCACAAACCATCACTTTACTTTTGTTGACATTTACTTTCAGCTTTCTCCTGTTACAGACACTATCAAAAACACTGACCAAATTTTGTAGGTCACTTTCATTTTCTGCAATGAGCACCGTGTCATCAGCAAACAGTATCGAATTCAGTACCCACTTCCTTCCCTCATCGAACAGTCTTACTCCAACTTCTCCAACTTTGCCCTTCATTTCTCTAATAACACCATCCATATAAATATTGAATAACCATGGTGACATGACGCACCCTTGTCTTAAGCCCACTTTTATCTCAAAATGTTCACTTGTTTCTCCAGTAATTTTGACACATGCAGATGCATCCTCATAGAAAGACTTTATTGCACTAAGCAGTTTTCCTCCCACACCATAAATCTTTAAAACATCCCACAATGCAATCCAATCAACTCTGTCATAAGCTTTTTCCAAATCCATGAAGGCAGCGTATAGTTTCTTTCCTTTTGCTATTATTTTTTCTACTACCATCCTGAAGGCAAATATCTGATCCACACATCCCCTTCCCTTCCTGAAGCCTCCTTGTTCTTCACTGATTTTCTCTTCTGTAAGTCTTTGCACCATATCCATCACACATTCATCACCCTCTTTAGCATTCATATCTCCCATCATAATAAGTTTCCTTTCTTTCTCAAAACTCTTCAAACATGCATTCACTTCCTCCCAAAAAGCTTCCCTTTCTCTCAGTCCTTTTTTACTTTTCACATTTACTGGTGCATAAATACACACCCATGCATACTTTTCTAAACCTACTTTTCCTTTCAGCCACACAATTCCTGATCCCTTCCAACCATAATCAGTCACACCATTCCACACTCTTTCAGACATCACAATAGCACATCCTTCCTTACTCCTGCCTCTATACTTCTCATCTATCCCCGTCCATACAACCCCCCCAGGCACACCCTCCCACGTACCCTCTCTACCATCACTCACACCAGTTCCTCGAATATGTGTTTCACTCACTCCCAACACATCCACTCTACCATTTACAAAATTTTCAATCATCACTCTCCTCTTTTCCTCACCACCTAAACCATTCACATTTATAGACACCTGTCTCATACATTCCTTTCTCTTCTGCCGCCCTCTAGCCATCGCTCCTGCCTCTAAAAACTCGATAAAAGTATTAGAGGCCACCAATCAGTCAACATTGCAGCATTCAAATCCTTCTGCGTCAATACTGCTGAAATATATGGAAGAGTACAACTGGTATTACATGCCTCAAAGCTTGCATAGGATCCTTATTCATGGAGCTTCAGTAATAGAACAGTTTAACCCACCAATTGGACTTTATTCCGAAGAAGCACAAGAAGCAAAGAATAAAGACTTCAAAAAGTTCAGTGAGTCATTTTGCCGTAAGGTATCTCGTAAAAAAACAAATGAGGACTTAATGCGAAGGCTATTTTGCTCATCAGATCCCCTAATAACCTCAATGAGAAATAAAATGTGGAGCATACACAAGAAAGGTCTACCAGCTGAAACACCAAATCAAGCTCCTTGTTACAGATCCTGAGACATCATCTGGAGAGCATAAACCATAATTCTAGACATGCACTATGACTGATTAGCAGCCTTCCTGTATTTAATATACCCGTAGTTAATTTTATCCACAGCTGCATGAAAAGTTACTTTATTTGATTTAGAAACCTATTTAGAGGAAGTATTTATATTATAAGTCTTACATCTTTTATTGTATAATATGTAAAATGTGGTGAAACGATTATATACCTTGAGTTCCCATTAATTCACGTTAATTACGTTTAATGGATTGAAAAGCTTACCAGATTTATATGTTCGGAATCAATTACTGATACTTACTTTATGATAATTTTTTCATTTATTATCAGTGAAAAAGCATATTTGGACAAAATAAACATTTTCTGCAGTGGAAATATTTTTGTCCCATAATCACCCATTCTGGCCCACTGTGCATTGGCATGAAGATATCAACCAATCACCAATCAGTGGGGCCTTACGCCAGGGGGGCAAGGCTCATTAGTTGATCTCTCAGGTATTTCTTACCTCTTATTTTTTCTTTTTTTTTACTGTCTTTTCCTTTGTTTGTGTTTTCTCTCCTTGATTGCTTTCCTTTCATTTCAGGTCTTTTTGGTGGTTGGGCTGTGAGTCTCCCAGCCTTGCCGATGGAAGACTTTCCTCCCTGGCCATCCTCCTCCTTCAGGTCTTCCAGCTGGTCTCCTCCCGTGTACCTCCACAACTCCTCTGGAAGGTATGTGTGTTCTGGTCTATCATCATCACAGGGGCTTCGTGGTGCAGTGGTTAGCACACTCGGCTCACAACCGGGTTCGATTCCTGGGCGGAGCGGAAAAATTTGGGCGCCTTTTCCGATACCCTACGTCCCTGTCAACCCAACAGTGAATGGGTACCAGGTATTAATCGTGGGTTGTGTCCCGTCTCCTGGGGTCTGTTCCTGTCTCCTATAATTCCTTCCCCTCCTGTCTCTCCGGCATATGACCACAGATGTTGCGCCCACTAAACCAAACTTTCCAACTTTCCATTATCATCATTGTTAAGCATTGGGAATTCTTGGAAGTAGCTGTTCAAACCTCTTGGATATTTAGTTTTTCCACCTTTTTTTATAATTGTAGTTGTGTTAGTTTCCAAGTTTTTACAGCATCAAGGCCAACTCCTTCCTCACCACATACTCTTAGCCTTCCCTATAACCTTTACCCTTAGGTAGTCACTTTAGATCCAGGTTATTTTTTTCATCCGTTACTTCTCACTCAACAGGTGGAGAGGGAGGAGTGCGGACAATAACGCTGCCTGTTCAGTGTGGGCCCCAAACACCTAAATGCCAAGGAAGAGAACATGAAGGTGACGGCAATGAGAGAGGAGGAGGCAGAGGACGAGGGAATGATTTAAATGCTGCGGAAGAGAGCTGTCTGGGAACTGGCTTGAAGAGGTTGTCCTCCCTCACCTCCAGTCCTTCTCTCCTTCATGTATTATAAAGAGCAGAGCAATTCTTGTCTAAACCCTGTGATAGAATAAATCTTTGAAGGTTAGGACAGACAAGGGAGGTTATGTTCTAAGCTAATATTTCCTTTGTCCTGTTTCCCTGTTAGTTTTGAGGGTCAGGGTGGCTGGGTGGAGCACTGGCCTCCCCCTCCTCCTCCTTGCCCTCATGCTAAACCTTTACTACACTCATCTGTTCCTATAGATACTGCACACACACACACACACACACACACACACACACTCTCTCTCTCTCTCTCATAAAATAAGAACATTAAAATTCTTGCAGGAATTTATTATTCTCCAAAAGAATCCATGTTTATACAGTTCTAATTCCTAAATGAATTTGCAGAGATAAGAAGAGGAAGAGGAGGAAGAAGAAGAACAAGAGGAGGAGGAGGATGAAGGGGGAACACAGGAAACAATTGGTGAGTGTTGTTAACTTCATCAGTAATTCCTTGTTCATCTTCCTCTGGCAGTAATTTTCATCCTACAGTTGTTTCTTTTGTGTTAAATTCTTGGTCTTCTTTTTTTCCACTTCCAGCTGAGTCTCCTTGATGTTAGTTCCCAGCACACACCTCGTAGCAGTTTGGTGGTTTGCACAATTCCTAAAAATATTTTCACAACAGATATCAACAGTTTCATTGAGAGGAATATTTGTAAATAGGGATTTTACATCAAATGATGCCATGATACAATTTTGTAAGTAAACTTGCAGTTTTTTTGCGCGAATGAAAGTGTCTTTACAGCTTGCACGCACAGATGACTTGACTTTTGCACCGAAGTCCATGCTCAGAGATATGCCGCGCACCATGTCATCATTAGAATGCAAGAGGCATTAACTTAGAGGCAGTGACTTGCTACATCTTTTTCTCCACTCACTGGTGTGAGGGAAGGAGGGTCTCCCTCCCTCCAGGGGCTTGAGTTTGCATGGTCTTGAACAATTCAGCCTGAACTTTAGCCACATCCTGGTGTTTCCGCCCATTTTTTCTGGATTACGTAACAGCTGGAAGACATCCAGGAGGCAGCAGTCTCTGATCTTTACATTGCTGGACACAAAAGTAAGGAAACTTTCAAGCTAAAAGGACTGAACAGTGAGAAACTTGACCCACTGATTTAAGGCCGGCTGAAAGTGGACACTCAACAACCAAGGGAAAAAAAATTACAGAAGCAGGAACGTGTTACGACGATAGATGGCTTGATGTCACTCCTCACCTTAGAACCAAGAAACTGAGAGAACAAACCCACACTCCCTGGTGATGTGTCGCTCCGTACAGTGCAAGAAACTGCAACGTGACCTTGGCTGCAGGTGTTATGGCGCGCAGAAGAAGCCACTGATAAGTGACCTCCAAAGGAAGAGGAGGCTTCATTTTGCTCATCCATGTAAAGATCAGATTGTTTTGCCTCCTCTATGTTTTCCATCCCTTATGTAATCCAGCAACAATGGCTAGAAACACAAGGATATGGGGGAAATTTCAGGATGAATTGTTCAAGGCAATACACACTGTCAATCCCCACAGGAGGGAGGGAGGGGGAACCTCTTTCCCTCACACCAGTGCAGATGTAAGTCACTGCCAGACACACACTCTTGCCTTGTAATGATGGTATGGGAGTTAGATATGAAGTTGCACGGCATATCTCCATGTGCGGGCTCTGGCGCAGAAGTCATCCGTGCAAGCTGTACAGGAATAGACATGAATATAGGAGTGTAAGTAGATAAGTATCTGTGGGTGAATGTACAACAGCCATGTCCACTATGCGTCCTCACACTAGGGGCTGTATTAATGATAATAATAAGTTGTGGGGATGTTGTCTGTCCTTGGTATGGTACACACAAACCTGTTCATAACTCTTGTCCCAGCACCAACAGGGGCTCTCCAAACATTGCAACAATACAGCTGGAGAATCCTTCATCCAGAATTCAGAAATCCAAAAGTTTTTTGAATGTTGATATGATGCATTATTATTATTATTATTATTTTTTTTTTTCTTTTTTCTTTATATACATATTTTTCTAGCCACCTCACAGTGGGGACACAGACTATATTTTTTTTTTCAAGCGCTATTTTCTAGCCACCACCTCACAGTGGGGGACACAGGCTGGTGTACTTCCCTCCGAGAAGGGACCACAGACCCTTGCCGGGTGATGGCTCATGGAGGGGAGGGATGGATGCCGATAGACTACTCTGTCCCCTGACGTCAGCCTAGCCGACCAAGTCAGTCTCTCGACGAGGACTGGCGAATCTCTTTGTACTGGTCAAAGACGTGAGTGTGGGTTCCCTTTGTTCGCTGCAAGACAAGAGTGCTCAAAGTGGAAAACAATGGGAATAGAGTCTCAGTCAGGGCTGCCACCTTGAGCTTTAAAATATAAGGAATGCAACATCCCATTCTCCAGTACAGAATGAATCCATGTTTTAAGGAACAGGTGGCAACCCTAAAATTTCTCTGGCCTGCCATGACTGACAGATGCTGCTGGTGAAGGCAGGAGGAAGGGGGAAGGGACGTTATGACGCGTATTTTGCACATATTTCAGGGCAACCCTTGACAAACATAATTTTATGTATTGGTTTTGTGGTTTGCTGAAAAAATGCACTCACTACAGTTTTAAAATACTGAACTTTATCTGCTTGACCATACAGACAGACAAATACATAACAAATGGCATACCTAGAGTTAGGTTTAGTTAGTTTGAATTTATTGGGCACGCAGTGTGGGCACCGGAAATACCTAACGCAGGACGGGACGTGGCAGTGGCAGTCCACTATGCGTGTTTCAGTGTTGAGAGAAATACCTCCTGGCAGAAATAAGTTGCTCTGACGTTCAATAAGCATGCATGCTGGGGAATACACAGCAGGGAAAACATTCATTTGCCTGTTTTTGTTGTAGTTTGTCCACTTGTGATGTTTGTGACCACTGAGTGGTCACCAAGCAAGTTGAGCCTCTGCACGATATTTTGCGGCGGCGGCGGCGGCAGGTGCACAACAGGCATTGAAATGTCAACCATTTAGTGATGGCTGGCTGTGGGTGACCCAGGATTTTTTAGGGGGTGGTGAGTGTGAATTAGGAATGTTTGTTTGTATTATAAGACATTTCCCCGCCCAAGAACACATATTTGACAAGACTTTCCTAGGAGTCGTGGGCATTTCCAGGGGTAGTTTTGTGACCCTGGTGGTAGTGTGACCCTTCTTCTGTACCATGAACCTGAAGAAACACAGATTTGAGTTTTATGACCCTGGTAGTTTTTTTGACCTTCTGTACCATGAATCTAAAGAAACACAGATTTGAAAAGGCTTTCCTAGGAGTTGTGGGCATTTCCAGGGGTAGTTTTATAACCCTGGTGGTAGTTTGACCCTTCCATGAATCTAAAGAAACACTCATTGGAGCCTGACTGACCCACTCTTTGACCTTTAGAAATAGCTGATGTGATTAGCCGAAGTGTCTTATAATGCCAACCAGTTTCCTTCCTTTCTCTTTTTCTACTGTCCTTTCCTTTGGTTTTCTTTCTTTCCCTGATATTTTTTTATTTTTCAGGTCCCTGCTTTCCCCTGACGGTGGTGGTCTCCTTGCTCCCGGGTGGTTGTCTTCACATTTTTCTGCCTCCGCCTCCACAGGGCTTCCCAGAGGTATTTGTTCTGGCTTATCATTATTCCTAAGGGTTTTAATTGTAGGAGGAAATAGCTATTGAAACCACTGCTCTTGTCATACACTTGATGTTTTAACCCCTCCACTGCGATTGTCAGGGATTTTGCCTTCACTGATAGCCTGATAACCTATACTCCCACGTTTTTCTCTGGCTCTGTGGTGGATAGTGGAGTGTTTCCCATGTGGTATTGGTGTGCTGGACATCCACTCCCAAGGTGCAGAACTCTACATTTTTCTTCATTGAATTGTAGCAGACACTTTTTGCTCCATTCCTGTAGCTTGGTGAGGTCTTCTTGGAGGAAATCCACAGTCAAAGGGTTAATGGGCTCTTGCAAAACTAATGTGACCATGGAGACCATCATAGTTTATTTATCTCCGCAGGCTCCCCAAACACCACGACAGGCCAGCTGAGAAACAGAGCCTGGAGACACCCTCTTCCTCAGGGACCTTTCCTCCAAGAGACTCCTCCCACCCAACAACCCATCCCTCCCTCCTCCCCTCAGTGCCAGGCACATTCTCCCCTCCCAAAGTCTCCCGTCCCATCCCAACAACCCATCCATATTCTTCACTTGGTGGGCAATGCTTGGCTGCTTGCCTTCTGAGACCTTCCTCATGTACTTGGCAATATAGCCGTAGTGTTAAGGGAGAAAATTTTGATTAAACAGTGCGTGAGCTCAAAAGGTGAAACTAGCCAGCAAGGGATGATCCCTGTGGTGCGTCAAGAGACACGAAGAGGTGTACTACTGGCAAAAGTGTAGTAAGCATGACTTACCTGGCTTCCTCTGTGTTCGTACAGGCCTCCCAACATGGAGCTTGATCTCTGTAGGAAGCCTCGTGGTGACCACGACACACACAAAGGACCTCAAATCATCTGTAGGGTTCTTAATTATATCTCCTTATGGGTCTGGCAAGGACCCTCAGTGTACACAAAGGTTAACTGATAAGGTGTGTACAACTATGCACAACTTTATTACAACAAAAGAACAGAAAACTCCACCACACACACGCAAACTGACCTAGCGCGTCTCCGTGCGCCTACAGAACCTAATCTGACCTGGCTACACTAACGATACATGGTATACTTAGCTTGGTGCGGAGGAAGGATGAGATGACGTGCAGCTGGCCGTCCTGCTGAGGCTCTTCGAATCCATACATTATTATTATATATATATATATATATATATATATATATATATATATATATATATATATATATATATATATATATATATATATATATATATATCAATTACCTTGAATCTCTTCCAAGTGGCTGGGTCCATTTGTTTCCCCTCATGAAAAACGAGTTCAGAGTCACTCTTGATGGCTGCTGTTTCATGAGCCATGTTTCAGCAGCCATATTCTTCACTTGGTGGGCAGTGCTTGGCCACTTGCCTTCTGCGACCTTCCTCGTGTATGTACTTGGCAATGAAGCCATAGTTCTTCATGATACACATCTCCCTGTGTGTGAGACCACCGGGGGGCTTGTTTTTTTTCCTCCCGATTCTATCTCTCAGAGCTGATCTTGGTTTGCAGCTGCACAGCTGTTCAGCCTTTACTTGAAAGGCTCTTGCTTTTTATTTTGGTTTTTGAAGTCAGCCTTCTCACTGTTGTATAAGAATTCATTCTCCTTATACCAATCGGCAAGACCTTTCTCTTCTTCAGCTCCAAGTGTGAGAGCTGTGGCTGAACTTCTTTGTTTCCTGTGAACCTGCTCCTTGTGTCTTGTTGCTGTATGTTCTCCTCCCTTTAAACGAGTCCTGAAGGGGAAGAAATCCGCATTGGGATTTTTTTTTCTACAGCAAAGGAAACGGCTCAAGGGCAAAAAAAGGAGATAGTAATGAAAGAAAGCCCACAACTCACTGCCCCTATAGAAAAGCGTTCAGAGGGGTGGCCAAAAGAGAGGTCAATTTCGGGAGGAGAGGTGTCCCGATACCCTCCTCTTGAAAGAGTTCAAGTCGTAAGCAGGAGGAAATACAGATGAAGGAAGATTGTTCCAGAGATTACCAGCGTGAGGGATGAAAGAGTGAAGATGCTGGTTAACTCGTGCGTAAGGGGTTTGGACAGTAAAGGGATGAGCTTGAGTAGAAAGTCGAGTGTGGTGACGGCGCGGGAGGGGGGAGGCATGCAGTTAGCAAGTTCAGAAGAGCAGTCAGCCACATATTCCCCCCCCAGAGTCTCCCGTCCCATCCCAACAACCCATCCCTCCCTCCTCCCCTCAGTGCCAGCCACATTCTCCCCTCCCAGAGTCTCCCGTCCCATCCCAACAACCCATCCCTCCCTCCTCCCCTCAGTGCCAGCCACATTCTCCCCTCCCAGAGTCTCCCGTCCCATCCCAACAACCCATCCCTCCCTCCCTCCCTCAGTGCCAGCCACATTCTCCCCTCCCAAAGCCTCCCGTCCCATCCCAACAACCCATCCCTCCCTCCTCTCCTCTGCAGTCCACCTCCAGTCAGCCTGATCAGCCCTGGGGAGCCTGACTGCTCCATCATCTTCAGTCACCCAGGATGTGAAGAACAAACTACAGGTGAGACCAAAATTTGAGCCTCGGCTAAAATTATCCTGAAATGACATCCCCTAATCTTTGACAACACTCAGCTGTCACCTTCTTCAACACTAAACATCCTTAACTGGAAACTTCACATCTCTTTCACTAAATCAGCTTCCTCGAGGTTGGGCGTTCTGTATCGTCTCCGCCAGTTCCACTCCCTTACACAGTTGCTATCCATATACAGGGGCCTTGTCTGCCCTCATATGGAGTATGGATCTCATGTGTGGGGAGGCTCCACTCACACAGCTCTCTTGGACAGAGTGGAGTCTAAGGCTCTTCGTCTCATCTACTCCCCTCTCACTGATAGTCTTCTACCTCTTAAATTCCGTCATCATGTTGCTTCTCTATCTTCTATCAATATTTTCATGCTGACTGCTCTTCTGAACTTGCTAACTGCATTCCTCCCCCCATCCTGTGGCCCCACTCCACTCGACTTTCTACTTTAGCTCATCCGTTTACTGTCCAAATCCCTTATGCAAGAGTTAACCAGCATCTTCACTCTTTCATCCCTCACACTGGTAAACTCTGGAACAATCTTCCTTCATCTGTATTTCCTCCTGCCTATGACTTGAACTCTTTCAAGAGGAGGGTATCAGGACACCTCTTCTCTCGAAATTGACCTATCTTGGCCACTTCTCTGAATGCTTTTCTATAGGAGCAGTGAGTTGCAGGCTTTCTTTCATTATTGTTTCCTTCTTTTGCCCTTGAGCTCACACACACACACACACACACACACACACACACACACACACACACACACACACACACACACACACACACACACACACACACACACACACACACACACACACACACACACACACACACACACACACACACACACACACACACACACACACACACACACACACACACACACACACACACACACACACACACACACACTGTTCATTACTTTTACTGTCTTCTGCTTTCCGTACACACACCATTTCCCATGTTAAAATATTTTAAAGAGAAAAAGATATGTAAGTGTTGTGGGGTGATCAAAAATATGGAAAGCTTGTGCCCTAGAGCAGGGGTCGGCAACCTCCAACCCACGGGCCAGAGACGGAACTCATGGTCCGTCACCCTGCTTGATATGTGTATAACAATCTGGCCCGCAACTTTGTGTAATGAGGAGCAGAAGGCAAGGTACCGCACCTCTTCTTCCGTGAACTTGTACTCCCTTCTCTCAAATACATTAAGCATGTAAAATGCATCGTTGCCATGTTTGGCAATGTTGTGAACAACTCTTTTCAAAAATGAAATATACAAAGTCTCACATACGCTCCCAGCTGAGTGACCACCTCATCAGTCAATCCAGACATTGAGTCACTTCTCCGTGGCACCAACCATCCCACTAATATGATAAAACTGTTGTCTGCACTCACTGATGTGCATGGTTTTCAATAAATTTCTTGTAATCTAGTCACTGTGTGCCTGATAATTATCTATAAAGTTTTTGTACAGTCACTTTTGGGTTCTCCTTGGCACTCCAGTGCACCTAGAAGCTGTCTCTGGCCCTGCCTGGCACTGTGAAGCTTGCCAACCCCTGCCCTAGAGGATTGTGTGTGTGTGTGTGTGTGTGTGTGTGAGAGAGAGAAGGTTTTCAGGAGTAGACTAACCATAGTTTTTGTATATAGTGAGATAATCTACTCAACCAAGATGGTTCATAATGGAAGACTAATGCAATAGAGTGTCACTGACTGCTATATGTAAGTGCCAAGTGATATAGGGTATTAATATAGCTGTGACGTTTAGTGTAACATGGTGTGAAGGGTGTGGCCGGATGGTGTGTGGGCTCTGGTGTGGCTGGGTGCGCTATGTGGTTTGATGTTCTTGGCTGTGGTGGGATGTGTGGTGTGCTAGGATCTATTATGAGGTGTGGTGTGATGTTGCTGGTGTGGCTCATCATGATCTGATATGGGGTGTGGTGTGGCTTGACTGGGTGGTGTAGATATGGGGTGTGGTGTGGGTCTGATATGGGGTGTGGTGTGGCTTGACTGGGTGGTGTAGATATGTGGTGTAGATTTGGGGTGTGGTGTGGCTGGGTGTGATATGCAGTGTGGTGTGTTTTATCACGGTCTGATATGGGGTGTGGTGTGGCTTGGCTGGGTGGTGTAGATATGGGGTGTGGTGTGGCTGGGTGTGGCAGGTCTGATGTGGGGTGTGGTGTTTAGCATGGCTGGATCTGATGGGTGGTGTGGCGTGGCTAGGTCATTAACCCGGTGGTAGCTGCGGGGATCATGGTTCTTAAAGGCCGCTCCCTCTGAGCGAGAATAATGAGAAAAAATCATCACTCACACAAACCATTTCATAATATGTATCAATGCATTTGTGATCAGTTTACGCATCATCTATTTAGGGGGATTTATATCATGGCAAAAATTTGGCCCATCGCTGGTATGTGGTAAAGCCATAAATTTGTCCCGTTGCTGCTACCGGGTTAATAGATAGCAAAGGCACAGCTGCTGGCCATGTAGCTGTGCCCCGGTATGGCGTTAAGCCTCATCCACCTGATTTGGTTTGTCCGGGCTTTGTTTACAATGTTATTTATATTTTTATTAAAGTAAGTGATGACGTATGTATGTATGTATGTATATAACTACAATGTCAACAATCCCTCCGCTTATTCTTTTGACCTGTTCACTTTGCATCGCTTTTTAGGTCCTCCTTGGTACTTCTCCACACTTAGTTACTCAGTCATAGTTAAAATTTGGCTTCTGCCATGTGCAGATCAGGATGGGACAAACCAAATCAGGGGCGAGACTCAACGCCACACTGGGACCACCAGGTAGACATGGCCACCTCAAACAGGCAGGCAGGGTGAAGCTCCCTTAGATACACTCACCAAAACCTTCTCCAACACTGTAAGTCACTGTTCTTTCCCTAAATCTATTAACAGTGGTGTCCCACAGGGTTCTGTCCTATCTCCCACTCTTTTTCTGTTGTTCATTGATGATCTTTCTAAAACGAACTGTCCTATCCATTCCTACTACGCCGATGATTCCACTACTCTTACCTCAACTTCTTTCAGAAGAGACACCCCTTCTTAACGACTCACTGCTGGCTGCTGGGAGGCTGCAGAACGCTTAGCCTCAGACTTTATTATTATTGGGGCAAGAAGAACCTGGTAACCTTCAACGCCAAAAAAAAAACAGTTTCCCCACCATCCACTCGACACAATCTTCCAAACAACTAATCCTATTCTTTGACAACTTCACAGCACACTCCTCTATCACCTATATCCTTCTTTCACACTATCAACTCAAAATCTCATCAAAAAAAAACTTCAACTCTCTCTTCTCAAATCTCATTCCTCAGGCTTCTTCTATACCGTCTCCGCCAGTTCTTCTCGCCAGTTCTTCTCCTGCTGTATGCAGACACATGTCCCGCCCTTGAGTATGCATCTCTCTCATGGGGGGGTGCATGAACTCTTCTAGATCATGGCTGGGTGATTCAGAGTGGAGGCTAAGGCCCTCCTGCCATACTGGCTCTCCTCTCTCTGTCTCATTCCTCCACCCCTCACCTCTCTATCTCTATTCGATATTTCACGCCACACTGCTCTTCTGAACCGCTTACTGCGCTTCTGAACTTGCTCCCTGCATGCTGCCCCGACTTTCTACTCATGCTCACCCCTATACTGTCCAAACTCCCTTATGCAAGTTAACCAGCCTCTCCCTCTTCTTCATCCCACATCCTAGTAAACTCTGGAACAATCTGTTCATCCTCACCACTCCTGCCTACGACTTGAATTCTTTCTAAAGAGGGAGGTATCAAGGACACCTCCTCCTGAAACTTGACCTACTGACAGGCCACCTCTTTTTACTCTTTTTTAGGGTTTTGAGTAGCAGGCTTTTTATTTTTTTTTTTTTTTTTTTTTTTTTTAATTTGTTTTTTTTGCTGTGAAAAAAAAAAAAAAAGCATCCCAGCCATTCTGAGATACACAGACCAACAATTGTGAGACACTTCTCCCTGTGTAGAACGTGTTAGCCCTGTGTACTCATACTCAATGAAGGAGTGAGGTGCCAATGACTCAGGATCACATGTGCACTGATGAGCCTTGACGCCTGATCTAGATAATGCATTGCTCATATTCTGTGCTGGAAATATATCGTTGACGTAAGCGTACTATAATAATTGGTTGGGGTGATAATTCTTCACCACAAGGGTGGTTGTTCGTATGCAAGATGCCATTCTGGTGCTAACTAACTCAGCTCTGAGTCACTGACATTAGGTCATCAATGCATTACATAAATTATTGACAATTATTATGAGACTGTGGTGTGGATACAATTATTGTGTAAGCCACTCCACTCAGGACATTGATCGCTATTCTTGGACTCTTCCGACTCTCACATCAGTTATTCTTAAATGCCAAAAAAAGGCAAAATGTGTTCTCAGGAGCAATTCTTGAGTTAATGGTACAGAGTCTTGTCAGACTCCCACCAGGGTCAAGATACCACCCATGGAAAAGCCCACAACTCCTACTAAAGCCATGATGAATGTGTGTGTGCTTGGGGACCATTGTCAGGCAGTTTAAATGCTGTGGCTGACCTCATTCTTATTCAGTTGAGGGAATGATAGTGCCAGGTGGTAGTTTAGAAGCATAATTGCCAGTAAAAGTATACAGAATTATATGCCAGAATTAATACGTAAACCACATACTGCATCATTACGGTTACATATATACAATATATGAGGATGGGAAGTATTTATTTGGTAATGAGGGTATGCACCCCCATGGTAATTACACTGTTAAGTCTGCTTTGAGGCCTGTCACTAGTGGAGCCTGTGGCCACATATCTGCAGACCCATTCATCGTGCTACGTTAGAGATGGACACACCAATTGGCTGTGCTATTTGGCGATAACTGAGGCCTTCACCATTAAAGATAATGATGACTTTGCGCCAGTCTTGTGGGGTTTGCATTGACACTAATTTCATCATGAATTAGGCTGGTGTTATAATACTCTTTCGCTTCTCACATCAGCTATTTCTAAAGGTCAAGAGGGAATCAGTCAGGTTCCAGTGAGTGTTCTTTAGGTTCACGCTTCTGAAGAAGGGTCAAACTAGCACCAGGGTCACAAAACTACCCCTGGAAATGTTCAAAACTCCCACGAAAGCCTTACCAAATCTGTGTTTTCAGGTTCATGATACAGAGGAAGGATCAGACTACCACCAGGGTCACACAACTACCTCTGGAAATAAACAAAACCCCCATGAAAGCCTTGCCAAATGTGTGTTTTTAGTTCATGGT
Organism: Eriocheir sinensis; assembly: GCF_024679095.1. Taxonomy (NCBI): domain Eukaryota; kingdom Metazoa; phylum Arthropoda; class Malacostraca; order Decapoda; family Varunidae; genus Eriocheir; species Eriocheir sinensis. Next base: position 44,728 of record NW_026110726.1, read on the forward strand.
AGAGAATAAGGATGAAACAACTATAGTATAACCATTTCAAATAGTCCTTTTGGGCGTTTGATTCAGATTCCCTTCCTCTCCTATGTTATCTATAGGTAACATATGAGAGGGAAAAATAGGTGTTGGGACTGTGTGGCAGAGCAGAGGGAGGAAAGGACCCAAGGAAGTCAATGCCCAAATGAACTATTTGAAATGGTTTGACTGTAGGCCCTTCCAGGCAGACGTCGCAACCCACGGTGGCATTAGGGACTGATATGTATGGGCATAGCTGGGCACGATAACATAAAACCTTATTCCCGATAACCGATAACTGATAATGAAAAACCTTATCGGTGATAATCGATATTCGTTAACTGGAGACACAAATATAGGCAATAACCGATAACTGATACCCGATATAAATCCACAATTCCGATACTAGCTAGCAATAAGTCCGATAGGTGAAAATGATACTATATTGGTATTTCAGATAGAAAAACATAGATGAATTCAAAATTTCATTATCTGTATTTTTGAAAACTGACAAAACCTGAAAACCACACGTTGACACGGACGGTAATACTAGAAACGCCTGAACCGGTGTTGTTATTTGGCGTCCCCACCGTCAAAAGCTGGCGCTTTGTTTAAAACACTGGTCTCTCGTGAACTGCGCATGCTCAGACAGCAAGCGTAGATGTACAGTCTCACAAAGCTTTTTAACCGTAATTAAAAGTTGCTGGAAGGCTGAATTGGACATACAGAACACCATTACCATCCTCGTTTCTAGAACGACACTCTGTACGAGTTGTATTTAGATGTACAGTGTGTCGTTTTAGAAACAGCGAGGATGGTGGTACTGTATGTCTGATTCAGCTTTCCAGCAACTCTTAATGTGTTAAAAAGCTTTGTGAGACTGTACAGGTCTACGCTTACTGGTCAGAGCATGCGCGGTTCATGAGAGACCAGTGTTTGTAAACAAAAGCGCCAGCTTTTGACGATGGGACACCAAATAACACAACACCAGGTGCCTTCAATACCATGGCATGCTCACAAACGAATATGGAATATCAAATTTGAGGCAGTGAATAATCATTATTTGGGCAAAGCTAAATTATTTTTGTCTTTGATATATTGATTTTTGAGTAACAAAAAAATAACCGAGTATTTTAATGTTGATGATCTAAGTATGAAATATCTTCACCGAAGATATTTCATACCCCGAAGATTTTTCATACAACACCGGGTCACGCATGCGCAGTAGGAAGACATGTTTTTTTTTCTGAGAGGCGGAAAAAGTAGCGATTATCGCTAGTTTGGTTACAAAAGTAACGAAGATACCGATATATATTTAAATAAGTAGCGGAAGGTCGATAACCCGATTTTGTTATCAGTGATAAAGTATCGCGATAACTCATCTTGATAACGCCCAGCTATGTGTATGGGACTGTGCATTGTGGTTCACTGAGGGTTTTCGTGACTCCCTACTATCACACCGACACTTTTCCCTCCCCTGTAAACCTGAGTTTGCTTCATTGTGTTATCTTGGAATGGTGTGGTGTCGCAGGCAGACACAGATACCATGGAAAGAGCTTTTGCCCAGGGGAGAATGAAGGCGCACAGGTTTATCCATGGCCTTAAAAGATCTCCCTTGTAACCACCTTATTGTATAGCAGGTAGCACCATGCGGTTGGACCAATCGTAAAGGACTCAGACGGCAGTGAACACATAAAACTCCAAACGTATGATGCAAGTGTTTTGCCTAACGAACAACACCGAGGATACTGAGACTATCGCTGGTCACACCAAAAAGGTTTAGGTCAAAGGCTCGGAGGCTCCACGTTCATTTCAGTCTGGGGATAAGTGGAAATTTTTTGGCCAGGGCAGTTTACTCAAAAAACAAGCATTTGACACGGCTTTCATAAGATTTCTGGCTACTTTCAGTGGTAGTTTTATGACCCTGGTGGTAGTTTGACCCTTCTTCTGTACCATGAACCTAAGTAACAAACATTTGACATGGTTTTCGTAGGAGTTTAGGGCATTTCCAGGGCTAATTTAATGACCCTGGTGATAGTGTGACCATTCTTCTGAACCGTGAACCTCAGAAACACACATTTGACATGGTTTTCGTAAGAGTTTAGGGCATTTCCAGGGCTAACTTAACGACCCTGGTGGTAGTGTGACCGTTTTTCTCTACCATGAACTTACAATAACACTCAGTAGAACTTCACTCATCTTCTCGGCCTTTGGAAACAGTTGATGAGAGGGGCGGAAACATCTATAAATACTGACCTAAGCTTGTATTGAGTTACGGTAGCCCCCTGTTAGTCAGTTAGCTAGTTAATTAGTTCATCCATTAGTTAATTAGTTTATTGAGTCATTAGTTAGTAAGCAGTCATAGCATGTAGTTAATCAATAAGTTCATTTATTAGTTAGTTTATTAGCTCATTCATTAGTTAATTAGTTTATTGAGTCATTAGTTAGTAAGCAGTCATCACACGTAGTTAATCAATTAGTTCATTCATTAGTTAGTTATATATAGGTGTGACTGTGTGTGGAGGCAGTGCTGTGATTAATAATTTTATAGGCCTGCATGTCCCAGCAGAGGTCATAATAATCCACATAACAATAATCTTTCTGTATTATGTTCTCATCACTAATTTTCTTGTAATTTCATTGATTTTTTTTCCTCTCATTAACAAGGGTCTTTATACTGTACCTTATGGGGTCGGCTGGGCTGTGGTGACTCTTCCCTCCTGCTGTTCATCCTTCCTCCCTTCTACCGCCGTTTCTGCCCCTTCCTCTCCCTTGTATCTTATTGTTTCCTCCTCCGTGATAGATATTCCTTCTCTCGTCTTCCTCTATATCTTTGTCTCTTCCCTTTTACTTCTCTTCATTTCATATTCTCCTCCTCCTCCTCACTTTCCCTCCTCTCTATACATATAATTGTTCCATGTTATAACCATCAATCCATTCCTCCTCAGTGTGTCCTGATAAGAGGGATTAAATGACCAGTTATTCAGTAAACTATGGGTTAAGTTTCCCTCCCAGAACACATTTCAAGACTTCCAAACCTTGCTTATAATATATACAAGGTCCCTTATGCCCCTCTCGGCTGGACGCTGGGTAGTTTTGTAATATTGGCTTTGGTCTCAGATTTTGAAGTCTTTTGTTAGATTTCTCCTTCGTTTTTGTATACATGGATGTTTTCAATTCAGTTTCATTAATTATTCTGTCCTCATTATTTCTACATCTGTTCCTCTTGGCTTTTGTGCTCAGACCATCCCTTCATCTTGGCTTTTGAATTCTCTGCTAATCTTGCCCTGTCTTTATTTATTTATATTGATTGTTTTATATGCTTAATATATTTTCTGTTACATAGCTTGAATATTCCAGAAATTCATCTAAAATATGCCTCTTTTGGCCAGAAATAAGCAAAAAATGAGAAATTTTAACCTTAAATTTGTCCCTAAGTCAATTATACTTCAAAGCCTCTCCGGAGAAAGACTACAAACTGTTCTGGTGTTTTATAATTAAAAAAATCTTAGGGTCCACATTTATTGAGAGCAAAATCAAAATGGTACATTTCCTCCAAGACGAGGCCGATTCATATTGACTCATCTTGACGTTCTCTCCCCCTCCAGAGCATGTGGTGTGTGCTGGGATGCCTTGCAGGAGATCACACTGGGATACGAAGCCGCCCCTCGAGAGATGGAGTCAATTCAGCCACTCGATTCTGCCGAGGGAAAAGAATCGTTCAACTCTGAAGATTGCTACGGACTCCTATGTATTAGCTAGCAAGATGTGAGATGTGAAAAAGTTCAGGGACGAATCTTGTGTTTTATTTTACAAATAACCATTGTGCTAAATCTCCGGACACCCGAAGAAGTATAATGGACTTAGTACAGATTTTCAAGCTATTTTTACTGCTACTTATGGCAAATTTTGTTCATTAGTACAGATTTTCAAGCTATTTTTACTGCTACTTATGGCAAATTTTGTTCATTTTAAAGCCATTTTTCATGTATTTTTTGGCTATAAACTGAATTTTTTTTGTTATTTTGATAATTTTAAAATTTAAGCAAGGAGAAACTAATTTAAACCACAAAAATCAACTTATTATATAAAATAAGTATAACTAACTAATACAAGGAAAGAAACATTAGAAATATAAGCTTATGAGAGAGGAAGATGAAGGGAACTTATTAAGAGGAGAGATTGCATACACAGGTCAAAATAGTTAAGCAACAGAAATGAAGGGAACACAAGAACATTAAACAAGACGTAAATCAGACATCTATAAAAATAAGAGTACTCGAGAGCAGAGAAAGACATGAAAGATTGCATATACATAACGAGGTCAAAAAAGTTCAAGAAAAAGCCGTAGAAATGAAGGGAAATCATTACCTTACAAGACAAAGCCATAACACAACAGACAGACATCTAGAAAAAGACAACTCAAAATCAGAGAAAATCACAAATGAGAAGAAAGGTTACGAGAGAGAGAGAGAGAGAGAGAGAGAGAGAGAGAGAGAGATTTACATAGATTTACATAGAAAATCAGACCACACAGACCCTATGGTCCAGACTTGGTGGTCTGTCCTTAAACCTAAGTGATTTTACATTAATCAGAAGACTCCAAAACGTTGCATTTCTACTCTAGTTGATATTAAGTTGAAGGAAGTGACGGTCGAGCTTATTTTTGAAGGAGTCAATCGTGTTACACTGGACCACTGATGATGGGAGCTTATTCCATTCTCGCACTACAACGTTGGTGAAGAAAAATTTGGTGCAGTCTGAATTTACTTGTCTACATCTGAGTTTTACGCCATTGTTCCTCGTGCGCAAAGTGTCATCGATCATAAACAATGTTGATCTGTCTACATTCGTGAAACCATTAAGTATTTTAAAACATTCGATCAGTTTTCCTCGGAGGCGACGTTTCTCAAGAGAGAACATGTTAAGGGTAGAAAGCCTTTCTTCGTAGGATTTGTTGCGCAAGGAAGGGATAATTTTCGTTGCCCGACGCTGAACACCTTCTAATTTAGCAATATCCTTTGCATGGTGGGGAGACCAAAACTGTACCGCATATTCCAAGTGGGGTCTGACTAAACTGTTGTAGAGCAGGAGTATTACATCTTTATTCTTAAATAAAAGTTTCTTTTAATGAAGCCCAACATTATGTTCGCTTTATTTGCTGCATCGATGCATTGCTGTGAGAATTTGATGTTTGACGCGATTTTGACCCCAAGTCCTTGACGCATTGAACGCTTTTGAGTTTAACGCCGCGCATGTCGTAATCAAACTTTTATTCCTCGTTCCAACTTGAAGGACCTGGCACTTGTCTACGTTAAAGGGCATCTCCCATCTATCCGACCAAGTTGAAGTTTTGTGCAAATCCTCTTGGAGGCTTTGCCTGTCTTCGTCAGTGAGAACCGAGTTACCAATCTTTGTGTCGTCTGCAAATTTACTAATGCGGTTATTGAGTCCAACATCCACGTCGTTGATGTAAATAATGAAGAGCACTGGGCCAAGAACCGAGCCCTGAGGGACGCCACTAGTGACAGGCGCCCACTCTGAGTTAAATCCGTCAATCACTACTCTTTGTTGTCTGTTGCTCAACCAATTCGCGATCCATTGGTTTACCTGACCGTCAATACCTATTTGTTTTAATTTGTAAAGTAATTTATGATGCGGGACTTTATCAAACGCTTTCTGGAAATCAAGATAGACTACGTCCAGTGATTTGGTTACGTCATAAACAGTGAAGAGGTCGTTATAAAGGTTAATGGATTTGATAGGCAGGATCTTTTGTTTCGAAGCCATGTTGTGAGTCCCCAATTAATGAGTGGCTTTCAAGGTAACTCACAATTTTGTCTCTAATTATGCCCTCAAGTAGCTTACCTACAACCGAAGTTAGACTAATGGGCCTGTAATTACCTGGTACTTTTTGTCTCCTTTCTTAAAAATCGGTGTCACGTTAGCCTTTTTCCAATCTGAAGGGACAATGCCTTGTCGCAAGGACATATTGAATACGGTTGTGAGGGAGGAGAGTATTTCGCTCTTTGTTTCTTTCAGCAGAGTTGGATATACTTTATCAGGTCCAGGACTTTTATTTGTTTTAAGTGATTTGAGGGCTTTAAGGACTTCATCGGGTTTTATTTCAAAGTTAGACAATGCATGCTCAGGATTTACATTAGTACTGGTGTTGGTGGTGGTGGTGGAGGACTGTTATTATTAAACACCGAGGAAAAGTAATTATTTAATAGGTTTGCAACGTGTTGGCTGTCAGTCACTAGTGCACCGTCGCTGTTTATTAAAGGTCCAATTCCACTTCTGATCGCCTTTCTGTTGTTTATGTAACTGAAGAAGGATTTCGGATTATTTTTACAGTTGGCTGCAATATTTTCTTCATATCTACGCTTTGCCTGATGCACTAATCTTTTACTCGTCGCCTTGCATCATTGTAAAGTCTAATGTTTTCAGGCGTGCTTTGGTCTTTCTTTAACCTGTAAGACAATTTTCTCTCCTTGACTGAGTGTTTAATTTCGCTATTAAACCAAGGTGGACTTTATGAGTGTTAATTCGCTTCTCGCACAAGGGGACAAATGTGTCCTGCTGAGTGAGTAAGTGATTTTTAAAGTTTAGCCAGGCGTCCTCTGCATTGCCGTCATCTGATAGTTGCATATCTATTAGTTTTCGTCGGATTTCTACGAAGTTGGCTCTTTTGAAATTGGGCACCTTAACTTTATTTTCAGTCACCGATGTTTGAGCTCTAATGTCAACGCGCACTAGTTTATGATCGCAGGAACCGAGGTGTTCTCCTACCGTGACATTACTGACTAGGTTATCTTGGGTCGCTATAACAAGGTCAAGTATGTTATTTTGTCGAGTTGGTTCAGAAACCATTTGGCTTAGATAATTTTCCTCTAGAAATTCGATCATTCTATGGGACTCACCTTCTGTACCCGACAGTGTCGCCCAGTCGATATGGTGGAGGTTAAAGTCTCCTAGTATCAGTGAGTCGCTGTTATTAAGTGACTGCCTTAAGACGCTGTACATTTCAAGATCGCCATCAAGTGATTGCCCCGGAGGCCTGTAAGTGACATATATATTTAAATTGACTTTTGCAATGTTTACTCGCACGCACAAATGTTCAACGTTACTGTTTCTTGGTGTTTTGTCAGTAGGTTGCAAGTAGCTTTTGACAAAAAGGGCGACACCACCCCCTCTACGGTTTACACGATCATTGTTGAAGAATCTGTAGCCATCTATGTTATATTCGGAACTTAAATCAATATTAGTGGTGTCGATAAATGTTTCGGTTATAGCAATTACGTCAAAGTTTTCTGTCAGAGCAAGACATCGCAGTTCATCAAATTTGTTTCTTAGGCTACGCGCATTGAAACTAAGGACTCTTAGGTTATCTTGAAGCTTGGTAATAGAGGTACTGGAGGGTTCAATGTTACGAGTCTGTTGCGGTGTGAGGTGTCTATTTACACGGGCGGGATGGAAGGACGTGGCTGAGAGTCGTTTTTTGTTGTTCGGGCGTTACGTACGGCGTTGTTGAGGAGCCTTCCAAATCTGGCTGCCCCGATGTTGGACAGGTGTATGCCGTCCCTTTGGAAAAGTCTACTCTGGCCGTAGAAATCGTTCCAGGCGTTAAAGAATTCGACGTCAAGCTCTCCGCAGAGAGTCTGCAGGCGGTTGTTGAGGCTGAAGGCCTTACTGTAGAAGTCGCCCTCATCCCATGTCCGTGGTAGAATTCCTGAAATCAAAATATTAGGGGATTTAGTCTTATACTGCTGGATGAGCCTACGGTACTTGTCCAGCAGTTCCTCAGACCGGGTCGTGGTGACGTCGTTTGTACCTGTGTGGAGAACAAAGAGTGAGTCATTAGAGGCCTCAGCGGAGACCTCGTCCAGGGCAGCTGTGATGTCGTCAACACCAGCTCCAGGATAACAGTAGTTACGCCTACAACGGGGGACTCTGCCACAGAATTCGACCACCTGATGGCGAATCATTGAGTCACCGACCAAGAAGGTGCTCTGTTCCTCGTCCTCCTCCTCCAGTATGGCAAATCTGTTGTAGCAATGGGTAGGATAAATGGCTCTAGGGCAGGTCTGGCTCCTCTCACGGGGGTGAAGCATTCAGCGTCAGCTCTACCGGTTCCCTGTGACGTGCCTTCTTCGGAAGGTGGCTGGGCATCGAGTGCAGGTGAGGAGGGTGATGAGGCGTCAATTGCAGGAGGGGCGACGATGTTGGCCTGGATAAACTCCTGCAAGGTATCAACAGTACTTGTTAGTTCGGTGATCTTCTTCGCCAGACGTCAGCCTTTCGTCCTGTTGAAGGAGTCTCGTTTCCATCTGCTGAGTCAACAGGCAGATCTTGCAGACGGTCGATCGTCCTGAGAAGAAATGACCAGAGAAGTTTCCTGTGCAAGTCGAACATTTCTTTAGCGCCATCTTGGTAAGGAGGAGGTATCTATATATTTGCTTTGCTTTTCTTTTTCGTAGGGCAGAGGGACGCGTGCGTGAATAAGCGAGAATAAGAGAGAGAGAGAGAGAGAGAGAGAGAGAGAGAGAGAGAGAGAGAGAGAGAGAGAGAGAGAGAGAGAGAGAGAGAGAGAGAGAGAGAGAGATGGGAAGGCGTAGGAGGGAGATAGGGATGGAGGAGGAAGAGGGCGAAGGAAAGGGAGAGAGAGAGGGTGGGAACGAGATAGGGAGTGAGGAAGGAGAGACAGAGAGGGGCAAGTGGGGGGTAGTAATGAGAGAGAGAGAGAGAGGGGGGGGGGGGCAATGGAGAGGGGAGGCGAGAGAAGAGGAGGAGCGAAACGCGAGAGGGAGGGAGGGAGGATTACTGGTCTCTGGGGAATAATCTGGTCAAGTCAGGTCAGGTAGGTCTGAACACCTGCGTAGGAAGTGGCGTCAGGAGGAATCTGGAAATATATAAAGAATGTGGCGGAAAGAGTGTAACACTGTGTTTTGTGTATAGGTGTATATATGTTTTACAGGGCGCTACTGCGAGAGGGTAGATACAGGCGGAGAGAGGTAGTAAAAATAAGGGCAACACTTAATCCTGTCCGGCGAAGCACGTGGTCGCACAGCAAACAGCACACCTCTGCGGGCAGCTAACTCGGTTGACAATAAGCAGTACGCAGCACGACGCGAAATAGCACACGGCACACAGCACAGCAAGATCTACAGAGAGAGAGAGAGAGAGAGAGAGAGAGAGAGAGAGAGAGAGAGAGAGAGAGAGAGAGAGAGAGACCCCTACAAATGTGTCACTCCCTGCTCATGTGAGACAAGCCATATGCACAAGAAACTGATTCCCCTGTTTCTGCGCTTTTCCCAGGCATTAGAATGAACTTAAATCCACCATAACGACTCAACATCTTTGAATTTTAGTCTGATGAGGCCTGAATAGTTGGTCTATGCCAGGCAAGTGATATCTCAAGATGAACCCTCATGGTGCTTACCTCACTTCAGCAGGGAGGGAGCGACACAATTATATCAACAGGGGAGTCATAAAGGAACATGGTACAGAGATGAATATATGAGAGATTACTATGAGATATATATATACACCTTAGACAAGAGAGAGAAATATGATCAACACGAGAGGGTGGAAAGACGAGAGCTTGCAGGCATATGAAAAATAAAAGAACAATTATATTGAAGAATATTTAAGATTACTATGAGATATATACACCTTAGACAGTAAGATGAACAGACAACATTACAAGCAGGAAAAACGAGAGCGCTTGCAGACATAATAGGAAGATAAAATAAAAGAATATGATTACAGAGATTAATATTTGAGGCATCCGGCAGAGAAGTGTCGAAAGAAACATAGACCCTTGTGTATAGTGTTTGGAGTCACTTTTCCCTTGTACTTTACATCTTAACAGAGCTATTATGTTCTAGTTTGCATTGGGAAAGGGAGACAAAACCTCCCACAAAAAGAACAAGGAATGAATGCAAGGGAAAAGCACCCTTATATGGGGTGTACGGAGGGCTGGAAGTCCCGTAAACTGTCCTGGGAATGTTAACAAACTAATTTATGTAACAATAGGTCACTGTGCCTTACAGTTTCTCTTCCGGAAGCCTCGTATATATATTAAAAGCTGTGGAGAAATGAAATCAGAGAAATAACTGGGATAATATATATACAGAGAAAAAGGATTTACACGAGAGGGATTTACGTACGAGAGGAAGAAAGACAGGTAGAGGGAGGTAAAATGGAGGAGACGAGAGGTGGAGAGAGAATGTGTGGAGGGAGGAAGGCTATGAGAGAAGGAAAAATTAAAGATTTACATACAAAAGGAACAAAGGTAGGTAGAGAGAGGTAATATGGAGGAGACGATGAGGTGGAGAGATGGACATCTGGGAGGAGGAAAAATTAAAATGAGAGATAAATGCAGACACTAAAATAGAAGAGAAAGACGAGGAGGAGGAGGAGGAAGGAGAAGAATCTACAGTCATCAAGAGAGGAGAGACCTGGAGGAAGACGAGAGGAGGAGGAAGAAGGAACGTCATAGAGGAGAGTCTACCAGTGTCAAGTGCTGGTTCATGGTACGTATTTGAGCTTTCCTTCCTAAGAGAGAAGACTTAAATGAATGGATAAGAACAGATAGAAAGGCACGGTACAACTGATATTTGGTCAGTGTTCTCGGACGGTTCCACCTCACGTTAACTACTTTCAAAGGCCGTAAAGGAGATTAATCCATTCTAATGAGCGTTTTCCTAGGGTTTGTGGTACATTAGAAGGGTCACACTACCACCAGTCATAAAACTACCCCTGGAATGCCCACAACTAAGAAAGCCTTGCTAAATATGTGTGCTTTGGCGACAAAATGTTTAAAAATATGGCCCTCGGACACTTTGGTCCCTCACGTCAACTACTTGCAAAGGCCGAAACGAAGATCAGTCAGGTTCTAATGAGTGTTTTTTCGGTTCATGGTACAGTGCAAGGGTTAAACTACCACCAGGGCCCTGTTAAATTAATGTCTTTGGGACGGCTTTTTAAAGATTTTCTTTCTTTATTTTTTTATTTTTTTGACATCTCAGCCTATAGCGCCAGTAGGCTTTCTTCAGGGTAGGCGCCTAGCTGGTGGTTGGCCCAAGCCTGTCATGGCGCAGGCAACTTTTTTTTTATAGTGCCGCCAGTTATGCTTGGCTCATGCTGCCCCCCGGAACTCATTCTTGATTCACTTGGACGGTTTCTTCTAGAGTCAGGGTTGATGGGTTGTCTTCAGGACAGCACGTGGGTAGTCTTAGGCCACTCAGCGGTGACTGAAAAATCCCAGGTAGTAGCGTGGGGATTCAAATCAACGTTGTCCATGGCGTGGTGAATGCTGGCCCAGCACACTAATCACTCAGCCACCGCCTACCCTATGGCCCTCAAACAGTTCGGCCTCTCATTACAACTACTTTCAAAGACCAAAAAGAAGTTTAATCAGGTTCTAATGGCTGTTTCTTTTAGATTCAGGATACATGGGAAAGGTTAAACTACCACCAGTCATTAAACTACCCCTGGAAATGTCCAAAAACTCCTACGAAAGCCCTGTTAAAGGTGTGTGCCAGGGGACTCCCTAAAGGGTGGGTGAATGGTATTTTCTGGCTGTCAGGTGAAGGGCGAGTGATGTGTTGTTGCAGTCTGCCTAATCCTACGTAATTCTGCAGTCTGCGTGGGAATTTAAGGGTCAGCGTGACTCCCAGGCTGCCACACAACTCCTTCGTGACACTCTCAGTGATGCTGTGACTGTAACAATGGCAGGAGGAGAGGTTTTTGTACCTTCCTCATCTGATTCTGCACCCGAGTGTCCACGGCCAGTGACCTCGACTCCTCATAAGCCTCGTCCTCCTCCCAAAACAGCTTTCAGTGTGGGCACAATTGAGAGAGGGCTGAAAGTGATTTTTTGAAGCCTTGAAAGTGGTGATTTCATGGTACATCCCCGCCCTTTAGGGGTTAGGCCAGTATTTTTAAACATATTAGAACCAAAGTACGCCTATTTAAAAATCCTCTTGTAGTAGGAGTTGCCTGGGAATTGAGCCCGGGCTCTCTTGGTTGTGAGCCGAGCGTGCTAACCACTGCACCACGAAGCCCCCGACTGTATTGTAACCCTGGTGATTGAGCTGGAAAACCACCCACGGGAACCCAGCTAACCTTCTCTGTGGCCTTGGGAAATGGTCGTAATGGGAGCCTGATACATAAAAACCTGGACCTTGATCCAAAAATAAATACACACGCAGCTGTTTCTTTTTTTTTATAGCAGTAATGCTAAAGTCTTAACATCAGTTTTAGCAAGGCAAGTTCATGTAAGGAGACTACATCCAGAGGTAACAAAGGCCTTGAAAAATAGTTGTAATGGGAGCCAGACATGTATAAGAACATAGACCTTAACCAGAAAATCAAGCCAGGCAGTTGTTTTATCATAGAGCAGCAACGTGTTGACAGCAGTGTTAGGAAGGCAGAGCTATGTAAGGAGACTAGATTTAGAGGTAACAAAGGCACATGTAACCAAAGCATGCTCAGAAAGGCGCCAAGGAGCAAGGAGGCACCACTGGGAAGGTGAACTGAGACTATGCTATACATCTATACAACTGCCCTGACTGGTTCAGGCTGCATTGAGATTGACATGACAGTTGGTACGGAATGGATGATATTTAATTAGTATGTACAGTAGAGGCCAATATTATTAAATGAATCTGGTTTTCAAGGGTGGTTCTCCAGTTCAAGGTGCAGAAGCCATGCAAAATTATCACTGGGATCACAAAACAGTCTGTAAGAAGCTGAGCACCTTCTACGAGCGGCCAAATACGTCCATATATTAGGTAGCACACATTTCCCTCAGCACCAGGAGGAGATTGGTTCCCTGCATGGTACAGAGGAAAATGAAGCAGTACTGTGGGTGTGAAGGTGTTAAACCCACTGTATACATCACATCCAGGGCTAGTTTTGGAACCCCGGTGGTAGTGTGACCCCTTCAATGTACCCTGAACATGAAGAAACCCACATCTGACAAGGCTTTGGTAGAGGTTTTGGGCATTTTCAAAGATAGTTTTAAGACCCTGGTGGTAGTGTGACCCAATGTATGTGCCATGAACCTAAAGAAACCCACATTTGACAAGGCTTTGGTAGAGGTTTGAGGCATTTTCAGGGGTAGTTTTAAGACCCTGGTGGTAGTGACCCTTCCTCTGTACCCTGAACCTGAGAAACATAATTACAAAGGCTTTCACAGGGCATTTTCAGGGGTAGTTTTATGCTTTACAATTGTTATCCTCAAGAATCAGCTCATGAGTGGACTTGTGCAAACCCTTCTGTTAGATTTTTGGGTCAGTAACCTTTCCTTCTTTCCCATTCTCTTAGTTGTTTCCTTTTTTCCTTTGTCTCACAGTTTGTTTGCTGGTGATTCCCTTCTCCTGTCCCCCCAATACAGGGCATCTAGTGAACATGCAGCCGTCAACACCACCATCTCCGGAGTCTCCTGATCTGATTGGGTATATTTTAGCACCTCCCTGCACTGTGCTTGCCTGACAATGAGGCCAACAAGGAAGGAATGGAGAAGGAGAAAGCTGCTGCTGGGAAGGAATTTAGTGGTTCATGGTACAGAGGAAGGGTCACACTACCACCAGGGTCATAAAACTACCCATGCAGAGGCCCACAACTCTTACGGAAAGTCTTGGCAAATGTATGTTTCTTAGACTCATGGTCCAGAACAACACTTAAACTACCACCACGGTCACTAAACTACCCCTGGAAATGCCTGAAACTCCTATGTGAGCCTTGTTAAATGTGTTTCTTGGGTTCATGGTACAGAAGAAGGGTCACAATACCACCAGGGTCACTAAACTACCCCTGGAAATGCCTGAAACTCCTATGTGAGCCTTGTTAAATGTGTTTCTTGGGTTCATGGTACAGAAGAAGGGTCACAATACCACCAGGGTCACTAAACTACCCCTGGAAATGCCTGAAACTCCTATGTGAGCCTTGTTAAATGTGTTTCTTGGGTTCATGGTACAGAAGAAGGGTCACAATACCACCAGGGTCACTAAACTACCCCCCGGAAATGCCTGAAACTCCTATGTGAGCCTTGTTAAATGTGTTTCTTGGGTTCATGGTACAGAAGAAAGGTCACAATACCACCAGGGTCACTAAACTACCCCTGGAAATGCCTGAAACTCCTATGTGAGCCTTGTTAAATGTGTTTCTTGGGTTCATGGTGCAGAAGAAGGGTCACAATAATACCAGGGTCATCAAACTACCCCTGGAAATGCCTGAAACTCCTATGTGAGCCTTGTTAAATGTGTTTCTTAGGTTCATGGTGCAGAAGAAGGGTCACAATACCACAAGGGTCATCAAACTACCCCTGGAAATGGCAGAAACTACTATGAAAACCTTGTCAAATGTGTGTTTCTTAGGTTCATGGTACAGAACAACAGTTAAACTATCACCAGGGTCACTCAACTACCCCTGGAAAGACCTGGAAAGACCCACAACTCCTCCGAAAGCCTTGTTAAATGTGTGTGTTTGGGTGGTGGTATAATAATATGGACATCTCAGGCAGAGAATAATGGGACAATATTTTCCTTATACATTTAAAGTCAAATAATCTGAACTGCAGTGGACCACAGCACTCACAGCGGCCAAGCATGTCCATATATTACAGTACTATTAGTTATGCACACTAATAATCATGTATGTATGTATGTATGTTGAGAGATATTTGTAGAAATGTTATGGAGGGCACGCATGTCCATGTTGGCTGATGACGTGTAAGCGTTCAGGTGGTGGGCAGCGGAGCCTACGTGGCCACTCGCTAGCTGGTGGCCGCCTCGCAAATACTGGAATGTGGGTTAACTTCATATCATCCACACTAGTGTTGTAACAGCTGGTTCACCTGCCACAGTCATCTGTTATTGTGTTACTCTTTGTTACATTGTACCTTGTCAAGTTTGGTATGTATAGAGGTTAAGAGGGACAGACGATGGCACTTCCAGGGGTAGTTTTGTGAGCCTGGTGGTAGTGAGAGGCCTCCTTCACACGGCGCCAACCTGTGTAAACTTATGACTGGTTTTCTAGGGAACCTTTGGCATGAGACATTTAGGCAAGGCTTTTGGGGGAGTTTTAAGCACTAACAGGGGTAGTTTTGTGAGCCTGGTGGTAGTGAGAGGCCTCCTTCACACGGCGCCAACCTGTGTAAACTTATGACTGGTTTTCTAGGGAACCTTTGACATGAGACATTTAGGCAAGGCTTTTGGGGGAGTTTTAAGCACTAACAGAGGTAGTTTTGTGAGCCTGGTGGTAGTGTGAGGCCTCCTTCACACGGCGCCAACCTGTGTAAACTTATGACTGGTTTCTAGGGAACCTTTGGCATGAGACATTTAGGCAAGGCTTTGGGGGAGTTTTAAGCACTAACAGGGGTAGTTTTGTGAGCCTGGTGGTAGTGAGAGGCCTCCTTCACACGGCGCCAACCTGTGTAAACTTATGACTGGTTTTCTAGGAACCTTTGGCATGAGACATTTAGGCAAGGCTTTTGGGGAGTTTTAAGCACTAACAGGGGTAGTTTTGTGAGCCTGGTGGTAGTGAGAGGCCTCCTTCACGGCGCCAAACTGTGTAAACTTATGACTGGTTTTCTAGGGAACCTTTGGCATGAGACATTTAGGCAAGGCTTTTGGGGAGTTTAAGCACTAACAGGGGTAGTTTTGTGAGCCTGGTGGTAGTGAGGCCTCCTTCACACGGCGCCAACCTGTGTAAACTTATGACTGGTTTTCTAGGGAACCTTTGGCATGAGACATTTAGGCAAGGCTTTTGGGGGAGTTTTAAGCACTAACAGGGGTAGTTTTGTGAGCCTGGTGGTAGTGAGAGGCCTCCTTCACACGGCGCCAACCTGTGTAAACTTATGACTGGTTTTCTAGGGAACCTTTGGCATGAGACATTTAGGCAAGGCTTTTGGGGGAGTTTTAAGCACTAACAGGGGTAGTTTTGTGAGCCTGGTGGTAGTGAGAGGCCTCCTTCACACGGCGCCAACCTGTGTAAACTTATGACTGGTTTTCTAGGGAACCTTTGGCATGAGACATTTAGGCAAGGCTTTTGGGGAGTTTTAAGCACTAACAGGGGTAGTTTTGTGAGCCTGGTGGTAGTGAGAGGCCTCCTTCACACGGCGCCAACCTGTGTAAACTTATGACTGGTTTTCTAGGGAACCTTTGGCATGAGACATTTAGGCAAGGCTTTTGGGGGAGTTTTAAGCACTAACAGGGGTAGTTTTGTGAGCCTGGTGGTAGTGAGAGGCCTCCTTCACACGGCGCCAACCTGTGTAAACTTATGACTGGTTTTCTAGGGAACCTTTGGCATGAGACATTTAGGCAAGGCTTTTGGGGGTTTAAGCACTAACAGGGGTAGTTTGTGAGCCTGGTGGTAGTGAGAGGCCTCCTTCACACGGCCAACCTGTAAACTTATGACTGGTTTCTAGGAACCTTTGGCATGAGACATTTAGGCAAGGCTTTTGGGAGTTTTAACTAACAGGGGTAGTTTTGTGAGCCTGGTGGTAGTGAGAGGCCTCCTTCACACGGCGCCAACCTGTGTAAACTTATGACTGGTTTTCTAGGGAACCTTTGGCATGAGACATTTAGGCAAGGCTTTTGGGGGAGTTTTAAGCACTAACAGGGGTAGTTTTGTGAGCCTGGTGGTAGTGTGAGGCCTCCTTCACACAGCGCAAACCTGCATAGACTTAAAACTGGTTTTCTAGGGAACCTTTGACATGGGAACATTTACACAAGGCTTTTACAGTGACACTAATTTTTTCGTTATATTATAGTGTTTTGTTTAGTATATCTTGCTGTATTTTCTAATTACTTATTTCTTATTATTGTTATTTATTTTCCTGTTTTTGTTTTTTATTGTTTCACTGTGCCACTAATCTTTCCTTTATTTTACTATTTTGCATGTTACATTTTAGTGTAGTTGTTCACTAAACTGTCATTTGACACAACTTACACAGTGAAAGATAACTCACAAAATGACTTTCATTTTATTTAGTTCATCGTTTAAATCAATCTGTTTGTTGACTGCATTGTACTCTGCAAGAAAAGATTAACCAATATTATACTTATTTGATTTCTCTCTCTCTCTCTCTCTCTCTCTCTCTCTCTCTCTCTCTCTCTCTCTCTCTCTCTCTCTCTCTCTCTCTCTCTCTCTCTCTCTCAAGGAGGAAATAAAATAAGATGATTCACTGTGTCAGATTATCTCTATCTATCTATCTATCTATCTGTCTATCTGTATGTATAGTTGCTTGAAGCTGCAGGCAAAACATTTCTCATTCAGACAGAATTCAGGCCCCAGATGAGTCCTTCAAACCTACGGGCACAGAGTTGGGAAAAAAAGACGTCCGTTACCCTAATGAGCCTTGAGCTACAGTCAGCAGTTCAGGATCATTGGGGCAAGATGAATGTTTCCTTGGGGTGATTCTGGGGTTTCCTTGGGGTAAAAAGACACCTGATTTTTGTTCATTCAATGTTTTGCACAAGAAATTTGATACTATAAATATTAAGTGACTTTTTGGAATGAAGAATTCTTTACCAAACAATTCCGTCACCTCCTCCTGGCCAGGAAACGTACTGAACCTGTGTGATGTAGGGTGCATGTACTGTGGGGTACATTGGGGTATTATTGGGGGTATATTAGGGCATAACTAGGCTATATTAGGGTATCACTGGGGGTACACTAGGCGAAAAAGACGCCCCCATCTCGGCACATATTAGACAAGGCTATCACAGGAGTTTTTGAGGGAAATTCCAGGGGTAGTTTGAGCCTTCTTCTGTGCCATGAGCCTAAGAAACACACATTTGACAAGGCTTTTGTAGGAGTTTAGTGCACTTCCAGGACTAGTACCCTTGTGGTAGTGTGACCCTTCCTCTTTACTAGGAAGCCACAGCAACAGTCCTTTGACATCTCCACACTGATATTGCACACCCCACCTGCCTTTGCACCCTAGAAATTCCTCACGGACTCCACCACTTCCACAAGAGAGGGTGGAGTTTGGTCTACTGGTGGATCAGCAGCTGCTAAATGGATGTGAAGAATAAATGTGAATATTCTGTCTCACTGAAATCCGTCTGCTAAATAATGCTGCCAAAAATACTTTACACATCCCACAAAAGTTAGTTTATTCTGCGCACCAAGGATTTTTTCACGTGGCTTCTTATTGTAGTGGTGTTAATTTATTGGTAGTTGTCTGTTTTCTTCTCTCTCTCTCTCTCTCTCTCTCTCTCTCTCTCTCTCTCTCTCTCTCTCTCTCTCTCTCTCTGACATTCTCTCCTTCCATTCCTTTTACTTTTTCTTCCTTCCTTCCTCTCTCTCTCTCTCTCTCTCTCTCTCTCTCTCTCTCTCTCTCTCTCTCTCTCTCTCTCTCTCTCTCTCTCTCTCTCTCTCTCTCTCTCTCTCTCTCCATTCCTTTTACTTTTTTCTTCCTTCCTTCCTTCCTCTCTCTCTCTCTCTCTCTCTCTCTCTCTCTCTCTCTCTCTCTCTCTCTCTCTCTCTCTCTCTCTCTCTCTCTCTCTCTCTCTCTCTCTCTCTCTCTAAACTCTCTCTCTTTTATTTTATTTCTCTCAAAGAGATATTGTGCTAAAGTTGAAGGTTTTAAGCTTCATCTATCTCTAGCTACATACAAGACACATTGAATTACTGCCTAGAGGTCCTAATCCAGCTGTTCACCTCCCGCTTAAAGTTTTGAAGTGACGCGCGATGGTGGAGGTCGGTGTGGCTGACAAGCTGGTTCCACAGGCGGCTGTAGCGGGGCTGGAAGGAGCGGAAGTGGTGTTCCGTCCTGGAGAAGGGTACAGCCACTTGTTCCTGTCTGTGGGGTGCTGCTCGGGTGGAGTGTATGGGGGTTGGGGGCGCAGGGAGCTTGAGAGCTGCCAGATGGGGTGTGTTTAGGTTGTGTGCCTTGAACATTACACACAGGCCTGCCACATCCCTGCGCTCCTGGAGAGGTTGCAGGGAGCCACACGCTTGCTGAGGACCTGTGCGCTGTATCAGACGCTGGGCTCTGGCCTGGACACGATCCAGGGTTGCAAGGTAGGATGGAGGGCAGGAGGACCAGGCGAGGGGGGAGTACTCCATGAGGGGGCGTACTTGTGCCTTGTAGAGCACCTCAGTCCCTTTGGCGTCAAGTAGATGGGAGATGCGCCGTACACAGCTGAGTTTCCATGCTGTATTTTTTTATATTTTTTTAGCATGGTTGGTGAAGGAGAGTCCCGCGTCGAACTCCACTCCGAGAATGGAGATGGAGTCTTGAAGGGGTAGCGTTTTCCCCTCCAGTTGTATCCCCGGCCCGGCTAGATTGTTGATATCTCGCCTGCGGGATATTACCATTGCTTGCGTTTTGTCAGGGGCCAGGGTGACTTGCCAGCAGCCACTCCAGGCGATAATTTTGTCGAGTGCCATGTTGATGCGACACACTGTGCCTTGCCAGTCCTGTCTGTCGCTGGTGAAGGCAAGGGTGCAGTCGTCAGCGTACGCCTGGGCCTCAGGGATGAGCTGGAGAATGTCATTGAAATAAACATTCCACAGTAGAGGCCCTAGTACACTGCCCTGGGGCACGCTTGCATTGATGGGGTGCTGGCTTGAGGTGTGGCCGTTAATCACCACCTGTAACGCCCTGTCCTGGAGGTAGTCCCCAATGAGTTGCAGGAGGGCGCCTCGCACACCTAGGCTCTTCAGCTTGGCGATGAGGCCTTGGTGCCAAACCCTGTCGAAGGCTCCGGCTATGTCAAGAGCCACGACGAAGGTGTCGAGTCCCCTGTCCAGCGAGTGGTTCCATGAGGCAGAGTTAAGGAGCAGCAGGTCTGCAGAAGATTTTCCCTGCCGGAAGCCGAATTGCTTGGAGTTGAGGAGATGGTGGGCATCGAGGAAGGCCGTGAGTTTGGTTGTTATAAGGGACTCCAAGATTTTCCCAACAGTGGAGAGGAGGGATACTGGGCGGTAGTTCTTTGGGTCCTGTTTGCCTTTTTTCTTGTATATGGCCACCACTCTTGCTTTCTTCCAAAGTGTGGGCCACTTGGAGGTGGAAAGGATGTTATTGACGACGGTGGTAAGTGGTAGGGCAAGCTGGCCAGCGCATCTTTTTAGCAGGTGAGGGCTGATGTTGTCAGGCCCTAGGGCTTTCTTGGGGTCTATTTGCAGCAGCAGATTTTTAACCTCCTCCATGGTGACAGTGAGACTCTCCAGAGAGGCCCTGGTGAGGGATGGCAGCTTCGGGGGCGCGGAGGGATCAGGTACTGACATTTTGGAAGAGAAGTGGGCCGCCAGTAGCTCCGCCTTGTCTTTGTCGCGCATAGCCACTGACCCATCTGGCCTGACGAGGGGTGGGATGGCGTTGTCGGCTGAGAGGCCTTGTTGTTGCTTCACTCCACTCCACCACTCCTTGTTACCCACAGACTGTCCGCTGAGCTTGGTCTTCATTACCTCCTTCCAGCGTTGTATAGCCTGTTTTTGCACCCGGCTCATGTTCTTGCAGGCTTCTCTGTGTAAGGTTTTATTATGCTGAGAAGGATGGGACTTGTAACGCAGCCAAGCCCTGCTCTTGGTGTCCGCGGCTATCCTGCACTGATAGCCAAACCAGGGCTGATCAATTGGTTTTGATTTATATGACTGGCTGGGCACATGTTCTTGTTGCAGAGACAGAAGAAGGTTTGTTAAGTTCTCCACTTGGGTGTTGACGTCTCCGTGGAGGATATCCGTCCACACGATGGAGTCCAGATTTGCCTTCAGGCTGTTCCAATCTCCCCGGGACCACAACCAGTTCACACGGGCGGTGGCTCCGTCTCTCTCTCTCTCTCTCTCTCTCTCTCTCTCTCTCTCTCTCTCTCTCTCTCTCTCTCTCTCTCTCTCTCTCTCTCTCTCTCTCTCTCTCTCTCTCTCTCTCTCTCTCTCTCTCTCTCTCTCTCTCCTCTCTCTCTCTCTCTCTCTCTCTCTCTCTCTCTCTCTCTCTCTCTCTCTCTCTCTCTCTCTCTCTCTCTCTCTCTCTCTCTCTCTCTCTCTCTCTCTCTCTCTCTCTCTCTCTCTCTCTCTCTCTCTCTCTCTCTCTCTCTCTCTCTCTCTCTCTCTCTCTCTCTCTCTCTCTCTCATTCTATATATTTCTCCAAATTTATCAATCAATATCTATTTTTTCTCTCTCTGTGGGTAAAACTACTTCTTTTTAGAGCAGCATTACCCAAGTCTACCCTGAACAGTACACTTCGGTAATACCCCAATGCACCCAACATTAACATTGAGTACCATGCAGGTAATACTGGCCTGCACTGAGATATTCTAGAGGTAATATATGGGTGCATTGTGGTAATATTACAATACATATGGGCATAAGAAGCAATACTGGGGTACCTTAGTAGCATCAGATCCTAATATTAGCCCAATGATAACCAGCATTAATATTAACATGGACTCCTACAGAGATAATATTGGATACACTGGGCTGCTCTGTGATATTCTAGAGGTAATATTGTGTACCACTGGGGTAATATTACAATACATATGAGCATAATAAGAGGCAATATTGGGGCACCTTAGTAATATCAGAGCAATACTGGAATACTCTGGTGTTATGCTGGGTTCATTGAGATATTGTTGAGGTAATACTGGGGTGTATTTGGGTAATATTGGGATAAATTTGGGAATTAGAGGTAATATTGGGGCACACTAGGGTAATATCAGAGTAATACTGGAATACTCTGGTGTTATGCTGGGTTCATTGAGATATTGTTGAGGTAATACTGAAGTGTATTTGGGTAATATTGGGATAAATTTGGAAATAAGAGGTAATATTGGGGCACACTAGGGTAATATCAGAGCAATACTGGAATACTCTGGTGTAATACTTGCTCCACTAGGATATTGGTGAGGTAATATTGCGGTATTTCAGGGTAATTTTGGAGCAATATTGAAGTAATATTTGGTCACCTTGGGGGTACTACTGAGCTACACTGCTGTGATATTGCATTTACTAGAGCATCACTGAGGTAATACTGGGACACTTGAGGTAATTTTGAGGGTAATACTGGGTGCACTTTGGTATCAGAGGTAATATTGGGATGAAAATGGGGTAACAGGCATCCTAGAGGTAATATTGGGGTATTACTGGGGCACACTGGGGTAATATTTGGGTCCACTGAGGCATCATCCTTCAGGTAATATTGGGGTATTACTGGGGTACACTGGGGTAATATTTGGGTCCACTGAGGCATCATCCTTCAGGTAATATTGGGGTATTACTGGGGCACACTGGGGTAATATTTGAGTGGTGTATTTCAGCAAGACACTCCACATATATTCATGACATTTTATTCACATTTCATCTCAATCTTTTTTTTTCTTTACATTTATTTTTCCTTCCCAGTTCTTCGGCCTCTCTCTCTCTCTCTCTCTCTCTCTCTCTCTCTCTCTCTCTCTCTCTCTCTCTCTCTCTCTCTCTCTCTCTCTCTCTCTCTCTCTCTCTCTCTCTCTCTCTCTCTCTCTCTCTCTCTCTCTCTCTCTCTCTCTCTCTCTCTCTCATTTTATCTCCAGTTTCATTTCCAGCTGTTCTATCTCCGCTGTGGAAGACGGTCACTGCTCTGCCCCTAAACCTGTCCACAGTGGTGTCCCTCTGTTCTATCACCCACTCTCTCTGTTGTTCGTTAATGATCTTTCTTCCCAAAAAAACTAACCACCCCTATGCTAATGCCTCCCCTGTGCATTACTCAGCATGTTTTAGCAGACCCCAGACCCTCCCTATAGGCACTACAAGACCCTGGACTGAAGGCTGTGGAATGGTTAACCTCAGAACTTGCTCATCCATCTATGCTATCAAAGGGCAGGGAAGACAGACAGCCCCCCTCCTCTTCCTCCTTCCTCTCTTTAATCACACCCAGATTTATCCTTATTAACCCCCAGGCCCCTCTCACCCATACCTGTAAGCATCTATCCATCCATACAAGAGCCAGGAAGGAAGGAAGGAAGGAAGGAAGGAAGGAAGGAAGGAAGGAGGGAAGAAAAGACAAAATATTTAACACTCACCATTGGTTTGATGTCTGCCATATTACAAGTCCTTCCTCTTCTTCTTCCTCCTCTTCTCTCTCTGTGTGTCTTCTTCTTTTTCTTCTTCTTCCTGTGTAAACAATAGAGATAGCAATAAATTCATGAAAAGAAAAAAAATAGCAAATAAAAAAGGAGAAAAAATTATATTAAAAGAAGAACAAAAATAAGATGAACACCTTTATGGATTTACTTTATTTATTTTATTTATGTATTTTTGTGCTTGTTTGTTTGTTTGTTTGTTTGTTTGTTGGGAAGCACAAGCAACACAAGAGGGATTTTTTTTATTTAATTCAATTTGTTTACTTTTTTTCTTATTCAGAGTCAAGCTTGAGAGAGAGAGAGAGAGAGAGAGAGAGAGAGAGAGAGAGAGAGAGAGAGAGAGAGAGAGAGAGAGAGAGAGAGAGAGAGAATGGCACCAAACTTAAGCGTAAACAAATTGATTCATTGAGGACACATTCCCAGCGCTGAACAACCTTCCCCTTCCGTGGTCCAGTGCTGCAGCAAACAATACATTTCAAAACAACCTCCACCGTCACTTCCCTCCCTCGACTTAACCGTCCCGGCCGGTAGGGCCCATATGGGAATGCGTCACCGCAGGCCGATAGATCCCTTATGGGACAGCTACTTTACGCACGTATCATAACTGCGCTAACATTAGTAGCGCTGCTAATTTGGCTTGAGGAGTAGGCTTATGTCTACACTGTCGCCCCGGACCATCACCACCTCCCCCACGCACCCTACCTCTGTCCCATAGACCGACCCCAGTAAAGTGACCACCACCTCTGCCACGCCAACAACGAGTGCTGCGGCAGCTGTAGCAACGGCTGCTGCTTCTGCACGTGCCCCTAAACGTCCAAGGGGACCAAAAAGGCTGCAATGATGTCGGGAGATGATGCACACGGGCCAGTTATGCGGGGGTCCAATGCAGGCGGCCTGAAAAATATCACACTGTGACTGCCCCACTGTCACAGAGGGTCCAAAACAAACAAACAGGCCAATAATAGACCGGGAAAAGGCCTTGGGCGCACAACGGACCGAGTCTGACACCTCAGCAGTCTAGCCCAGCTCGGAGGGTTGCACGCCACCACAATCTCCAACTACCGGCGATTATTCTGAAGCAACCAGGGTGACCTAAGCAAAAATATTTCACATGCTGATGTATTTAAATAAATACAACAGCTAGAATTGCTTACAGGTCATTCTGCAAGAGCTGATTTTAAGACGATTAATGCGGCTTTGGGGGGTAGACGCGGGGGGTATCGTCGGCCTTTATGGGTTAATATCCAATAATGATGTTGAAATGCAAAGTCCTGCTGACATTGAGTTTAACCCTTACAGCACGGGTGTGGACAACAGTGGGTCACAGCTGGTGCCTGGGCTCAAGGCGCGGCGTGGACAACATTCAACAAGCATTTTTTGACTTGGCGCGCCGTCAGATTTACTTTGTTTGTGGTGAAGTAAGCATGTGTTTTATTTCCAACACTACCCAGCCATGCTGCCTTGACTGGTCAGTGTGTGCTGCCTTGTGTTAGCTTTGACAAGATGTACACCCACCTCTTCTCACCTTACAGGGAATTTCATCCACAAGATGGACGCCACAGCACCCACCAAGGGCATCAGGAAGGCCCGGAAGTTAAGCTTGTTTGGGTGTGTTTCACATAAACTGTAGAAAAGTTATGCTCTTTATTACTAAATCATAGAAGGGAAGTCCACTAGGGATGGAAAACTGTCTATGATACGTAACGTTCTTTCAGTGATCCTCCTTCAATATTCCGTACTCGCTCCAGCAATGGTTATATAGTCTTCAACTTAACGTCGAAGGACAGTTAAGGGTAAGTACTTTACAATGATACTTTATTCAGTCACGTGAGGTAAGTAGAAGTGAAGATATGAAAGGTTGAAGAGAGGCATGTTTTTGCCGAATATGCCCGCGTGGGAGGACAGACTGCAGGGCAAAACAAGCCACCGCTTTAAGGGTTAATCAGGCACACAGTTATCCACCAGCCCCAAAGGGAGGATGAACACCTGGGTGACATTCACGCCGACTGCCCGGGCCGGGATTCAAATCTGAGCGCAAGGAGTAAAAGCCAGGCCCACTGACCACAGGAGCATGGAGGCATGGTCACAGGCCTGCTAATGTTTATAGCTGTGGATTGGCATATTGGTGCATTTCCCCAAAGATGCACAAAGGCTGACCCTGAGAATTTTTTCATCAACACCAAAGCTTCATGGGGACAGTTTGGCCATTTCCAAGGAAAGGATGATGTGTGTGCATGCAAGAAATGCCAGGAAGAATGATGGGTAACATGACTCACTGGCCACACATACTGTACTGTAAGTTACAAAAATTCCTTACAAACAGCTCGTCCCTGAAACAGTCCTCGCCATGAAGCCTCAGACATTTCCTTTATCTTCAAGTTCAGGTGCTTAAGTTTCTCTTCCATGGGCATCATTTACTAGTGAATACTTCTTTCTATATAAATGAGGAGATAAAAGTGTGGAGAGTGTACAAAGCAGTGACCTGTTGGTGTCTTTCTCTGTAGTGGGCCGGGCAGGAGTCCTGAAGGCCGGGGCCTCAGCTGTTGAGGGAAACATTCACGACTCATCACTGGCCGAGTGTGTCGGTGCTAACACACTCCATTACAAGTGTACTGAGTGCCCTAACTAATGGTTTGTTATCCCATTAAGTAAAAGTAAACACTATCTGTTTCCATACTTGGCACAAAACAATAATTCCTGCATTCCTTGGCATAGTATCAAGCTGTAAATAACACATACTGGCATGTGTTAAGTATTACTGGGCTGACTTGAGGAAGAACAAATGTTACAGTTTACAAGTCACCAGGTGTAACAGTTTTCTTTGGTCACCATCCAATAGAGTAACTGTTTTGTTTCAAATCTTGCAAGACAACAATGCTATGTCTGATTTTGTTGTGTCAGCCATTAAGGGCAGACTGAAATAAATGTTACAGACATCATTATTACTGTGGTTTGCAGCATTTCCAACACAATCAAGTAACACTTTCAAAATATCACAGCCATCAGTACTTAGAGCATGTTACAGGCAGGTGGTGACATTTCCTTTGTTTTGGGCAGGCAAAACAGGCAGCCAGTGTTGTTTTGGCATAAACACATGGTAGTGAGGGCATTAAAATACTCAATAAATTTGTAAGGCAGCAGTGTTTCATCACTGCCTGCCACTCACTGACGTCCCAAACCTTACATGGGCCCAGGGAACCAAAGCTGGCTGTGGCTTCAAGCTTTGCACAGACTTAACCAATCCTTAGATTCAGAGATCAGTGTTCTGAACACTGAATCATACCTGCCAGCAGCTGTTAACCCTTTCATTGCTAATCCCTCGCAGCGAGACTATCCCCCAGGCGCACTCGGGCAGCCCAACTGAGGGAGGGGGGTCTCTTTTAACCTCAGCATCTCAAAAACTATTCATCACAGCTAAAAAACAAAAAAAAAACATTGGAAAGAGGAGGCCAAGATCTATAAGATTCGGTTATGTAAGCCTCTCCTGCAAATGTACAGGCACGTTCAGCAAGTGACGCTAGTGCTCGCTCTTTCAACCGCTGTATCTCAAAAACAATTCACCACAGCTAAAAAACAAAAACACCTTTGGAAAGAAGAGGCCAAGATCTATAAGATTCGGTTATGTAAGCCTCTCCTGCGAACGTACAGGCACGTTCAGGGGGTGTTGCCTGTGAAGACGTACATTTGTGCGTGCGTGACGGTCAACCGTAAGGCAATTACTGAGTAGCTCTCTTGATGATGGGGTGCTGGCAGGGCAGTACTGCCAAATGCAAAATTTACAACTATTTGGTCAAAAAATCAGTCAGGTGAAGCTATGAAAAAATGCCACAATATTGGACAACACCAGTTACTTGTCCGCAGATTTTCTGCCCTTTTCCGCTCTAGGCTGATATGATTTTCCACCAAATTTAGTGGAAAACCCACTCAATTGGCAGTGCTGTGGGGTGAGAAATAGTGTTGGAACACTCTCATATGCGGGAAATTTGAGTGCGACTGTCGCTCACAGCGAGGGTTTAGCACCACCGGCAAGTTACGCTGGTCCTCGCTGCAAGGATTTAGCACCACCGGCAAGTTACGCTGGTCCTCGCTGCAAGGATTTAGCACCACCGGCAAGTTACGCTGGTCCTCGCTGCAAGGATTTAGCATCAAAAGGGTTAAACACACAGGTCCAGCTGGGGGTAGGGCTGGGCTGGGCAGGTACCAGTACAGGACAGGTCCTAACAGTACTGACTCTACAACAGCACCAGACTGATGAGCAGACTGGTGCCCTGACTGTGTCACACAGTACTGCCAATACCAGTACTGGTGCCTGCCCTTACTGCCAACAGGACCTGTTGGTTGGGCTTTAACAGTCCAACAATAATAATAATAATAATAATAATAATAATAATAATAATAATAATAATAATAATAATAATAATAATAATAATAATAATAATAATAATAATAATAATACATACCTGCTTCCCTCCTTCTTGTGGCAGTGAGTGGCTCCCCTGGTGGTGGTGGTGGTGGTACAGCTGGTTCCACATCGCTGATCCTGCAAATAATGGTTCATAAATATACACTTGGAGACAGGCTGGAAAAAAAACACGGTAAAAAAGAAAAAAAAAAAGAGCATGTTCTTTTTGTTTTAATGTTTTTTTTGGTTTTAATATATATAAATAAATATATATATATATATATATATATATATATATATATATATATATATATATATATATATATATATATATATATATATATATATATATATATATATATATATATATATATATATATATATATATACACACACACACACACACACACAAGATTGGAAGAGAGCAAACATAGTACCAATTTATAAAGGAGGAAAGAGAGAGGACCCATTAAGTTACAGAGCGGTATCACTCACTAGTGTGGCTGCGAAGATATGTGAGAGGCTACTTAAAAACAGGTGGTTGGATTTTTTAGAAAGGGAGAGAATTATCTCGGATTGCCAGTTTGGATTCAGGAGAGGGAGATCTTGTGTCACCAACTCGTTATGTTATTACTCAAGGGTGACAGATTTAATACAAGAGAGAGAAGGCTGGGGGATGGAGTGTACCTGAATTTGAAAAAGGCATTCGACAAAGTACCGCACAGAAGATTAATTTGGAAAATTAAAAATAGGGGTGGAGTGGGTGATGGACTGGCTGGAGGACTTCCTAACTAACAGGGAAATGAGGACAATAATCAGGGACAAGGCTTCCAACTGGTGCCCAGTGAGGAGTGGGGTCCCACAAGGTTCAGTGCTGGCACCAATAATGTTTGCTGTTTGTATAAATGATATGGTGGAGGGAGTGACCAGCCATGTGAGTTTGTTTGCAGATGATGCAAAGCTATTGAGACGAGTCAATGATGTGAAGGACTGTGAGGCATTGCAGAGGGACCTGGACAAAATATGGGAGTGGAGTGGTACATGGCAGATGGAATTCAACCTTGGGAAATGTAAAAAAAATAGAGTTTGGGAGGAGTGGTAGAAGATGTGAATATGATTATAAGATGGGAAGTGAGATAATATGCAAAGGAGTGGAAGAAAAAGATTTGGGAGTGACTGTCTCAGAGAACATGTCACCGGACAAACACATCAACAGGATAACGGGACAAACTATGAATTTGCTGAGGAACATAAGGACGGCATTTGTGTATTTGGACGAGGAGATGATGAAGAAATTAATAGTTACAATGATAAGGCCAAGGTTGGAGTATGCAGCAGTGGTCTGGTCTCCTCACGAAAAGAAGAATATAAAAAAGCTGGAAAGAGTACAGAGAATGGCAACTAAGATGGTACCGGAACTTAGGGATCGGACTTACGAGGAGAGACTCAATAGCATGGGGCTCACAACCCTGGAGAGAAGAAGAGAAAGAGGAGACCTGATAGCGGTGTACAGGGTGGCGAGCAGGGTGGAGAATCTGGAGTGTGTGTGGAGCGAGAGGGAAATGAGAGGACATGGAAAGAAGTTGAGGGCGACCACGTGTAGGCAAGATGTGAAAAAGTTTAGCTTCCCAAACAGAAGCATTGAGTTGTGGAATGGACTGGAGGAGGAGGTGGTTTGTGCAAGAAACATTCATGATTTTAAGAAAAAGTTGGATAAGAGAGGATATGGAGACGGGACAGCGCGAGCGTAGCTCTTTTCCTGTATGTCACAACTAGGTGAATACACACACACACACACACACACACACACACACACACACACACACACACACACTGCATGAGGCAATGGGACAAGCCATACAGTCAGCGACAATTAGAGGAGTTCTGTCCCCCCAAAATTGTCAGTGATCGCTAGCTACTTTAACTAAAACAGAGTCAAGGCCTGTTGATGCTATGAAGACTCGCACACTTTAAAATCTCTCACGTGATAAGTCATGATGCACTGTGCCTATAGTCTACAAGACATTGATCCCAAGTGTTTATGCTAACATATTTCAGGTGAAGTGGTGAGAAACACTCTACCATTCAGTTATTACAAGCTAAATACTCGCACCCAAGCTTACACCATTCTCGCATTTTTGTCTAATCTCCTGCCGCATGTATAGCTTGAACCATTTTTCCAATAGATTCCACGAAGACTTACTTATGTTCAATCTGGAAAGTACCAAACAGAATCTAGTCAGTAGAACTCGTGGTAATGAGATATTCAAAAGGCCGAAACCCGCACAGTACCAAAAGGAGCCGCTGAGGGGCCGAACTCACTCTCACCAAGACTTCATACCTGTCAAGTCTTACGTTTTTTGCATAAGTCTTACGTAATTTCGGTGATTTTCAAGTCTTACAATGTAAGTTGAAAATCTTATGTTTTTTTTTTAACATGTTTGTTTTAAACAATTTGAAATATATCGTACGTGCCATATTTAAATCCATGTGAGCATGCTGAGCAATGGCTACTGTTACGGTTAGTGTGTGTGTGTGTGTGTGGGGGGGGGGGGAGGTACCTTGTGCACCCTGCTTGAGTCCGTCGGAAGTTCCATACCTGTCAAGTCTTACGTCTTTTCAACACAAACTTATGGTCTCAAACGCAAAATCTTATGGCAAGACACCACAGTAGCTTGACAGGTATGAGACTTAGCAACACAAAGGGCTGTAGCTGTCTAGGACACTGGGGAGAAAGAAACAGTGGAACACCTAATTGTAGAATGTAGCAACTACGAGAGGCAGAGAGGAGAGTTAGTACCAGAAGAAGTGATGGCCGTGATGAGCCGATGAAAAGCGATACAGGTCAAAAGATGAAGAAGGTTTGTTTTGGTTTGGAATGCCAAGTGGTATAAATCTTCCTCCAAGGTATAAATACATAATGAACAAGTAAAGTCTGTGTTCGTGATTTATTAATTGCTTTAGTGTATCAAGTGCCTAAAATTGAGAGTACACAAGTTTTTGTAGACCTCAAAACAACGAACAACAGGTCGTAGATTCAGGCTGCTTTGCAACCTAAGTTTCATAATTTCATTTATCATAACACTGCAACTCTGTCAAAGATTACTGAAGAAAATGTTCTTAATATTCATAACAATGTCACTCACCCTCTGGTTTATAGCCTTTGACTCTTTCCAGCAGGGCCTGTTTCTTGGCTTAATAATAATAATAATAATAATAATAATAATAATAATAATAATAATAATAATAATAATAATAATAATAATAATAATAATAATAATCAAGCAGTCCTACCTTAAGATGAAGCAGCTGTTGGGTGTGAGTGGCAAAGTCTGGGCAGGAGTGAAGCAGATGGTGTCTGGCTCCTGAGGTACAGCTGTGAGTGGCTGGAGCAGTGAGTGTGGCAGCCACCCTCCACAGCCTGGGTCACCACACACCTGCAGGCCATGACAGGGGTTACCAGGAGGCATATTCCCCAAGTCTGTACTCTTGAGCAGGGCAGGATAGGTGAGGTTAGGTTAGGGAAAGTTAGGTAAGGTTTGGTTGGAGTTACTTAACATAATTTTGGGAGGGAAGACCTTCAGAAAAATGGCTCCAATGTCGGGGTTGTAGAAATTGGTGACATGCAGATTGCACAA
The DNA here is from genome assembly GCF_024679095.1 of Eriocheir sinensis. Classification (NCBI taxonomy): domain Eukaryota; kingdom Metazoa; phylum Arthropoda; class Malacostraca; order Decapoda; family Varunidae; genus Eriocheir; species Eriocheir sinensis. Next base: position 75,856 of record NW_026110726.1, read on the forward strand.
CTGGAGTAGGCCTAGATCTGTATGTAAGTCAAAACTGCGAGTCTGATTAGGCATTACAGTATTGCTATAAATAAAAAAAATAGTAATACTGTAATGCCTAATCAGACTCGCAGTTTTGACATACATGCAGATCTAGGCCTACTCCAGTTGTGCATTCTGCATGTTTAAGTTTTTGAAAGGCATCCATAAGTGAACACTTTTGAGTTTGAGACTATAAGGAAGTTGGTGTTTTTAACTGTTTCAGATATCAATATTCATAGAAAGGACATATTTTATCAAATTAATTTAATATTTAGTTCCATATATTTTTCATGAAAGTAGATGCTCCTTCTGTTACAAAAATTCAGAAGAAAGGGAAGCTAGTCTAATATTACTAGTCTAAAAGAAGGGGATACCTTTTAGAAAGTTAATTAATTGTAGTTTTACATTCTATTCATTAGGAGACACAAATATGACTGTGTTCCTATATTTCACATCGAGAGATTTATAGGCTATAGTTTTCAAAAAGGGAATACATTTTATATTTTTATAATGTGAAAAAATATTTTCCTTATGTTTCTGTGAGTTTTATTATTGTAAGCCAGAGTGGGGTAAACCTAGCTGGGCGTTATCGCGATAAGTTATCGCGATACTTTATCGCTGATAACAAAATCGGGTTATCGGCCATCCGCTACTTATTTAAATATATATCGGTATCTTCGTTACTTGTGTAACCAAACTAGCGATAATCGCTACTTTTTTCCGCCTCAGAAAAAAAAAACGTTGTCTCCTTCCTACTGCGCATGCGTGGCCCGGGCGCCCGGTGTTGTATGAAAAAACTTCGGGGTATGAAATATCTTCGGTGAAGAGATTTCATAATTACAGCATCAACATTAAAACACTGGGTTTTTTTTATGTTAGACTCAAAAATCAATATATCAAAGAGAAAAATCATTTAACTTTGCCCCCAAAATTATTATTCACTGCCTCAAATTTGATACTCCATATTCGTTTGTGAGCATGCCATGGTATTGAAGGCTCCCGGTGTTGTGTTATTTGGTGTCCCACCGTCAAAAGCTGGCACTTTTGTTTACAAACACTGGTCTCTCGTGAACTGCACATGTTCAGACCAGTAAGCGTAGCCCTGTACAGTCTCACAAAGCTTTTTAACACATTAAGAGTTGCTGGAAGGCTGAATCATACATACAGTACCACCATCCTCGCTGTTTCTAGAACGACACTCTGTACATATAAATACAACTCGTACAGAGTGTCGTTCTAGAAACAGCGAGGATGGTGGTAGTGGTACTGTATGTCTGATTCAGCCTTCCAGCAACTCTTAATTACGGTTAAAAAGCTTTGTGAGTACAAAAGCGCCAGCTGTTGACGGTGGGACACCAAATAACACAACACGGTTCAGGGGTTTCCAGTGTTACCGTCCATATGTACGTGTCAATGTGTGGTTTTAAGGTTTTGTAAGTTTTCTAAAAAAGATAATGAAAATTTGAATTCATCTATGTTTTTTTATTTGAAATATCAATATAGTATCGTTTTCGCCTATCGTACTTATCACTAGCTAGTATCGGAATTGTGGATTTATATCGGGTATCGGTTGTCAGTTATCGCCTATATTTGTGTTTCCAGTTAACGAATATCGGTTATCACCGATAAGGTTTTCCATTATCAGTTATCGGTTATCGGGAATAAGGTTTTCTGTTATCGTGCCCAGCTATGGGGGTAAAAGGCCTACCCAGTGGGCATTCCACCCCACATGCGGGGTAAGAAGCCCCCTTTATTATTTTTTTTAATTGTCATTATAATAAAGTCAAAATCATAATAAATGGACATAATATATTCCATAGATAGGCCTTAGCCTAAGCTTTCAACAGAACTTTTTTTCAAAATTCTATTGCAAAAAATGTGGCTACAACAGTCAATCTCCCTTAAGGGGGGCAACTTGCCCCACCTTACCCTACTGTATATCTGATTCAGCCTTCCAGCAACTCTTAATGTGTTAGAAAGCTTTGTGAGACTGTACAGGGCTACGCTTACTGGTCTGAACATGTGCAGTTCACAAGAGAGCAGTGTTTGTAAACAAAAGCTCCAGCTGTTGAAGATGGGACACCAAATAACACAACACCGGGTGCCTTCAACACCATGGCATGCTCATAAACGAATATGTAATATCAAATTTGAGGCAGTGAATAATAATTTTTTGGGCAAAGTTAAATGATTTATCTCTTTGATATATTGATTTTTGGGTAATAAAAAAATAAGCTAGTGTTTTAGTGTTGATGATCTAAGTATGAAATCTCTTCACCGAAGATATTTCATACCCCGAAGTTTTTTCATACAACACCGGGCGCCCGGGCCACGTGTAGGGAGGAGACAATGTTTTTTTTCTTCTGAGAGGCGGAAAAAAGTAGCGATTATCGCTAGTTTGCTTACAAAACTAAAAAAGATACCGATATATATTTAAATAAGTAGCGGATGGCCGATAACCCGATTTTGTTATCAGCGATAAAGTATCGTGATAACTTATTGCGATAATGCCCAGCTATGGTAGTAGTAGTAGTAGTAGTATCCTTACCTCGCCCCCTTCCTTCCTTCTTTCCTTCCCTCCTCTTCCTTTTTTCTTTCCTTCTATCCTTTCCTCCTCCCCTTCACTTCTTTCTTTCCCTTCCTGTCTTCCTTCCTTCTCTCTTTCCCTCCTTTCATTCATCAATTTCTGCTTTCCTTTCCTCCCTTTCTTCCTTTCCATCTCCTCTCTTTCCTTCCTTTCTTTCTATATAAAATTCATAACAATGTCACTCACCCTCTGGTTTATAGCCTTTGACTCTTTCCAGCAGGGCCTGTTTCTTGGTTAATAATAATAATAATAATAATAATAATAATAATAATAATAATAATAATAATAATAATAATAATAATAACAATAATAATAATCAAGCAGTCCTACCTTAAGATGAAGCAGCTGTTGGGTGTGAGTGGCAAAGTCTGGGCAGGAGTGAAGCAGATGGTGTCTGGCTCCTGAGGTACAGCTGTGAGTGGCTGGAGCAGTGAGTGTGGCAGCCACCCTCCACAGCCTGGGTCACCACACACCTGCAGGCCATGACAGGG
>NW_026110727.1:0-78875 GCF_024679095.1 Eriocheir sinensis
ATTTCTCTAGTAACATTATTCATGCACTTAAGTTTGTTTTGTTAAAGAATCAGAAGGCTTAAAATGTGAGAGAATTATCGCTATATCAGTAATATAATTACCCTGACGAAGCAAGAACGGTAATGAATCTGAGGAGAAAACAAATAACCATCATGAAACAAGTTCAGCTCCAAGTGATGAAATTTCTTATCCTACACGTCGCCTTGATTTCGGTGACCTGGTTGCCGTTGAGGTGACTGCCACTTATTAAAGTAGCTACATGAGATCATCATATATTCGAAACAAATACTTTTCCCAGCAACCCACCCGAGATTTGTAATTGGGACCTCGAGATCCAAGGCAGACACCCTAGCGTCGAGTTCAATAGGTATGGACCCTGCTACTCAAGACCTTTAGAGTCCTTCTCGTCTCGGGCCATTGCGTAGCGGCTTAGCGTAAGTGTGCTCATCAGGGAAAGGACTGCATGGCAATATAAAACAAACTATGCTACGCAAAGGTCTTTGCAAAGAAGTGTCCTTCAAACTTTTCTTAGTTTTACAGTTTATTATCTAGTAAACCTGTACTGAGACCTGTGAGCCTGCCGGTATCTGTATTTACCTTTGGCAAACAAGTGGCGACCCAGTATTAAGGCGCGACCCATGTTTCAAACCACTGCTAGAGATTGTGATTCACAGGTAAACAAAACATGCTGTCAGAGAACAATAAATCGTTATATTTTACCTGATCTCTGTTGGTTGTCTTAGGTCGTCAAGGGTCGAAATCCGTCGAAGCAAAGCTGAATCTTTCCGAGTCCGTGGACGAGTGTGAGGAGCTGTCCAGGCTCTGCCATTTATATGCCAGGTAACACGTGGGTGAGTGAGGCGTGGGCGAGACGGTGCACAAATCCACAAGTGCATGGGGGTCTCAGACAGGGAAAAATATTGCCTTTAGGTAGCTTGATTCAAGGTCTCTAGTGGAGTGAGACACTGCAATGTATGGTCGCCGGCCATGGTCCGCAAGGCACGATAAACAATGAATAATAGCCAGCTTGGTATTCTTCATGGTACAGAGACTACTGAAAACAATAAATGGTGGCAAGTTTGGTATTCTTCATGGTGCACAAAAAACTGGAAGAAATGAGCGGGAGTTAGTCTGACATTCTGTATATTCCATAAGACACTATAAGAAATGAATGGTAGCTTGTCTGGCATTCTGAATAGTCCATAAGACACTATAAGAAATGAATGGTAGCTCGTCTGGCATTCTGAATAGTTTATAAAACACTATAAGAAATGAACGGTAGCTAGTCTGGCATTCGACATAGTCCAAAAGACACTCTAACAAATGAATGGTAGCTAGTCTTGCATTCGACATAGTCCAAAAGACACTATAACAAATGAATGGTAGCTAGTCTGGCATTCGACATAGTCCAAAAGACACTATAACAAATGAATGGTAGCTAGTTTGGCATTCGACATAGTCCAAAAGACACTATAACATATGAATGGTAGTTAGTCTGGCATTCTGAATAATTTATAAGACACTATAACAAATGAATAGTAGCTAGTTTGGCATTCTGAATAGTTTATAAGACACTATAACAAATGAATGGTAGATCGTTTGGCATTCTGAATAGTTTATAAGACACTATAACAAATGAATGGTAGCTAGTCTGGCATTCTGAATAGTTTATAAGACACTATAACAAATGAATGGTAGCTAGTCTGGTATTCTGAATAGTTTGTAAGACACTATAAGAAATGAACGGTAGGTAGTCCGGCATTCGGCATAATCCATAAGACACTATAACAAATGAATGGTAGCTAGTCTGGCATTCTGCATAGTCCAAAAGATATTGTAAGTCTTGAATGGTAGTTAGCCTGGCATTCCATATAGTCCATAGGGCAAACCAGTGAATGGCAGTCAGTCTGTGATTCTTCATAGTCCACAAGTTATCGTAAGCAATGTATTGTAGCCAGTTTGGCATTCTTTTTAGTCTACATGATACTTAAACCAATTAATGGTATCTAGTCTGGGATTCTTCATAGTCCACAAGATATTGTAAGCCATGTATGGTAGCTAATCTGACATTCTTCATGGTCTACAAGACTTGGTATTTTAAATCGTCAAATAGTATCTAGTAATACAAGTTTGTCAAGTCTTGTTTCATAACTTTTTGAGTAGTCTTATAAAGTTACTGAAACTAATGAGACGCGCGGCCTGTTTTGCCCATCTGACCCCGAATGATTGCCAGAAACACCTCGACGGCAAACACCCCTGCAATGCTTGAGTCAGAAATAATGCTTTTGTTTACATCATTAGAAATATCTATGGGCGTACCTATCTGTGGGAGTAAGTAGTTATACACTTGCCGAAACAGGCGTAAGCTACTCCTTCTCTACTCCCGGTGAGATATATACATGTGGCGAGGAGGTGCTGCAAGCCTATCAAAGGCCCTTCTCGTGTCCTCACTTTCCGTTTCCATATTGACTCACCTACACCAGAGTAGTTCAACATTCTTTCTAAAGACATATCTCTTACTTTCAACCCCACACTACATACACGCAACACACACTATTTCCCCATTTTCTTTTTCAGTATTCATTATGTTTCTTTGAAATAATGCCTCGGAGTTCCCATCTGGAGGACCATAAATGTTACAATATCTGTCTCCATTCTCGGCCCTAGACCTAAGAAATATCTTGATAGCTCTTCCGACTTTCTCTTCATCAACTTCTGCAACATTCGCGGTCTTTGCGCTAATTTCCATTCTGTGGAACATCATTTCTCCTCTTCTAAACCTCACTTTCTCTTCACCGAAACACAAGTTTCTGAGACTACTGACAGCAATCTATACTCCGTTCCCTCCCACTATCTCTAACCTAATATTCTTAATCCGAAGTTTAAATGTTGCATCTATGAACGCAATCATATCACTTGCTATGGGATCTCCTGCGACTCCGTTGGATCCTGCAAGGGCTATTGGTTTGGTTGGTGACTGACCTGTATTCTGGGATTGAGAGTGCTGTGATATGTGTGTGTGTGTGTGTGTGTGTGTGTGTGTGTGTGTGTGTGTGTGTGTGTGTGTGTGTGTGTGTGTGTGTGGAGGGGGGCTTTTCCAGCTTCATTCCCGTGAATGCGGGAGTGAGGCAGGGCTGTGTCCTTGCCCCACCGCTTTTCAACACTTGTATGGATTGGGAACTAGGCAAAGTTGTGGGTCAGTCATTCTGGAGCATCCATTGGCAATATCAGGGTCAATGACCTAATTTTGCCGATGATGCAGTAATCCTAGCGGAGTTGATGGAGATTTTGATGATGGTTCCCGAGGCACTGCACGAGGAGGTGAAGCCCTTAGGACTTCAGGCCTCCTGGGCCAAGGTACAGGTGTTTGGAGGCTTGCCTGTCGTTACAGAACCACTTCCCCGAGTCGCCATCGACCTCGTTGGATCCTTCTCTCCACCAGCTACGGAAGGACCTCTTGTCAGCCCCGTTCCCGTAGTGGAGGAGCCATCACCTGACGCCAGCTCCACTGAACTTCCCATCGAAGAACCACCTCTGGACAACCGGGATGTATTCTCCACCCCGCCTGGCTGTACTTTTACGATTCAGCAGGACATCGTCCGGGTGTTGAGATGGGCCTTGGGTCTACCGGCCTACAGGTACCGTGTCGTCCATATGGCCGGGAAGGATAATGTGGGGCCCGATTTATTGAGTAGACTTCCTGCCTAAGTCACTCCTCCTGTGTTTCCTCGTCCGTTTCCCCCCTGTTTTTAGTTATTGTCTTTATGTTCTTTTTTCTTTCCACTTGGTAGTTGTTTGTTGAATCTACCTGGATTAGATTCTTGTATGGGGGCCTGTGTGAGGGCAACTACCAACTTAGCAGGCGAACGACCGGGGCACTCCTGCCGCCCGCCCGCATCTTGTCGTTCGAAGCCGCGAACAACCACAGAGGCGCCGCAACGACCTGCTACACTCCCGCTGCCCGTTCGCATGAAGCCTCTCGACGCCTCATTCGTACGAACCACCGAGGCTTCTCAACCCGCTGTGGGAGGCGACTTGGTGGGCGCCAGCACCTTCCTCGTCAGACAGCGGTCGGACCTCGCTCTGAACACTCGATTCTACTCCGGCTCCAGCCCTGCTCTCACTCGGGTTAATTCGGATACCGTGGGCTCATTCTGGGTGCCTTACCTCTCTCCTCTCCACGCCTTGGACTCCCGTTACTGCCGTGAACCTGACGCCCCTTCTCCTCATGCGCCTCTCTCGTCTACCACGTCTACACCACTTCAAGGACGAAGATGTGCTGCCTCTTCATTGTCAATCAGAGGACGAGACGCCCAGAAGAGGAAGAAGCCGTGCAAAAGGGACATTGCTGAGTCCGGCGTGCTGAAGCCTTCGTGTTTTGTGAGGCTGTTTTGGGGTTTCTACTTCATTTAAAGTAAACTGGTGTCTAACCATTTATCTTGTTTATTGTTATCCCTTCCGATTGCAGCACCCAACTCTGGAACCTTGACAGTCTTAAAAATTGAAATTGTAGTGAGCGCATATTTCGGTTAATCACAAAACCAGCCCGTACAATTTGACAAAGGTTCGTCCTAAAATAAGTGTAAAATACGCGACGTAACGTCCCTGCCCCCTTCCCCTTACCTCCACCAGCAGCATGCTGCGGCTGTCACCCATTGCCAGAGTTGCCAACTCAGTTACTACTTATCGCTAGACTAGTCGCAAAATGTCGCAAAAAGTCGCTAAAATCATGAGGCAATTCTCCGAAAAAGTAGCCGAACAAAACACCCTAGTTTTGATACGAAAAACAATATTACTTCGTCAGAAATTACTGTGTACATGTAAAGAGTATACAAAATATTTTTATGACCAAAAGGTGATAGAGTATATAGCTGGACATTTCTTTTTTGCTTTAATGGTAAGCAATTTCTCAATATTCACTTATGAATAGAGTAATTAGTGGGTATTCATTGAGCTACTAGCAACATTGTATATATATATACATACATACTGGAGAGAGTGTATATATACATACATACTGGAGAGAGTGTATATATACATACATACTAGAGAGAGAGAGAGAGAGAGAGAGAGAGAGAGAGAGAGAGAGAGAGAGAGAGAGAGAGAGAGAGAGAGAGAGAGCTCGCCTGTTGATATCATACTCCGTATATAATTGTACTATCAACGAAATAATTTCATAGCACACTTATACTTACAATTGTTGAATAAAGGCCCCTCGTAATCCTGGCAGCTGCATCGGGTAGACTCTGTTATTAAAACTTGCTCAGAGCCCAGTCCTTTACAGTGCAGTGGGAAGTACTTTTAGATGCTTCCTGTGAAGTAGTATACTTCTTGTAAGCTTCAAGTGTACCAATCTTCTTTAGTACATCTGCAGGTAGGGTGTAATTATGACAACATTTTCCCACTCTGCGAAGGCCATACTTGACAGCTAGGATTGCCTTTAGTTTCATTATTCATTCTGTTACGTAACTTGGTCTTCGCGATGTTCATGTGACTAAACAACCGTTCAACGTCGGCATTTGAATGAGGCAAGGAGAGTGCTGTGAGAGCAAGCTCACAGATATCGCTGTAGGGATTTTCTCCTGTGGCATCCCTTTAGTCTGCTACCTCTGCCCAAAATTGAAGTTGTCATGGGGCTTTCCCCACACAGTTCAATGAAACTTTCTCCATTGGAATTCTATGAGAGTTAGAACTTAATCATTTTGCTCGAACATCTTGGCCAAGTCCAATATTCCTGACTTGACTGGTTGCAGGCATTCACTTGCACTTATGGTGGACATCAAGCGTAGAACTTTAACGTTATCAGGCAGACGATTTTAAAGCTGTTTCACCAAGACAACTACAAACTCAGTGCACCTCTTGCAAATTTCAGGCTCATCAGGAAATTTTCCATCTTTCATGGGGTTTTCAAATTCGTGACCCAAAAAAGGGTTAGGATCCAAGAATCTCTCAATGTCCTCAGCCTCAGTGATTCTTCTTCTAGGAATTATTTATTACCGTTGAGGACAAAGTCAGTAAGATGAACCAAGTCATTCAGTAGTTTTGAGGGATCATTAGTTTCAGCCTCAAACTTCTTGTTAACAATTTGGACCTCTTCAAGAATATGTTTCAGAAATATGAGGAACACATAATTTTTCTTGTCACACAGCATGGAATCTAGCTGCTCTGCTGTGCAACATCTCGCCTCCCTTCTAGCACGCTGAAAGTGAATTTGCAGTTCATCCCACTGGTTCAACACTGACAATCGCAACCTCAATAGACATCCAGCGCGTGTCACTTAGCTGTACTAATTTTAGAGGCTTCATTCAATCGTTCATTAAGGCATACAGTTTTTTGTAATTCACCTGCCTCAGAGAAGAATGTGAGAACCAATTGTAGCAATCTCTGATTAAAAAGTCTAGATGCCTGGGTAGATGTGTTGGTGGCGAGTGTTCTAAGTGCTAATCGGTTCACGGATAGAGAAAATCATATCCGCCAGGGTTACTTTATTGGACAAAACTTACAGAGCTCATCACGACAAGGACAACACATATGATAGGTGTTTGTTTGTGTATGCGTTTGTGTGAATGTTGTTTGTGTAGGTTAACATTTAAGTGTTGGTGTATGTGTGGAACAATGTGTAACGGTGGACAACAAGAGAACGTGGACGGACAGTCAAAGGTAAACGAATACAAGGAAAGTTAACGATGAAGACGCGACAAGACAGACTGGCAGACACAGTGACGATGGACATTACATGAAAACACTGAGAATCTTAAGTCTCTCTTTGCAGCACCCCATTTTCTTGTCACTGAGGGGAAGGAACACGGAATTTGAGCGGTGACTGCTACAGATTACTCCCCCCCAGTGACGAGGAAGGAGGAACGAAATCTTCCCTGGTGCTGGGGCGCTGTGGCAGACGGTGATGCGTTGCGATGAGTAGCGTTGTGTAGAGTTGTGTCGAGATGCGCGGTAAGTTGCGCTGAGTAGTTGCGTTGAGGTGCGCGGTAAGTTGCGCTGAGTAGAGTTGCGTTGAGTAGTTCAGCTACGGTGAGTCGAGCTGGGGCGAGTAGTGCAGTGACAACAGCTACAGTAAGTCGAGCTGGAGTGAGTAATGCGGTGACAACAGCTACGGTGAGTCGAGCTGGAGTGAGTAATGCAGTGACAACAGCTACAGTGAGTCGAGCTGGAGTGAGTAATGCGGTGACAACAGCTACGGTGAGTCGAGCTGGAGTGAGTAATGCGGTGACAACAGCTACGGTGAGTCGAGCTGGAGTGAGTAATGCAGTGACAACAGCTACGGTGAGTCGAGCTGAAGTGAGTAGTAGGGAACAGCTACGCCACGGTGAGTCGAGCTGAGATGAGAGCAGTGAGGACAGCTACGGTAAGTCGAGCTGAAGTGTTGAGCAGCGAGGGGCTGATTGCGCAGCGGAGGGCTGCATGAGGGCTGGTGCAAGGTGGGCTGCGCTGCGAGGAGTTGAGCAGCGAGTTGAGGTTGGCTGTTTAATAGATCCTGAAGGCTTGAATCTGCACTCCCGAATCGCGAACCACGTAGACGGTCCTGAGCAGAAGAGTGGTGCTCTAAGGACACCGCCGTAGTAGGAAGAGTTGCATGTCGTCGTCAGGTGGCGGTGAAGTGGAGCGGCGTGAAGATGGGCAATAGGCACTGGCGTAAACGCGCCGGGGGCCACGGCAGTCATAGAGTGCGTCGAGGAACTGCGTGTGAATGCGCCAGCTGACAGCGTGTCAGGGCCTCGGCAGTCGGTGAGAGTAGAACGACTGCGTGTATTAAAGGCGCCAGCTGCCAGCGTGTCAGGGGCCTCGGCAGTCCGTGAGGGCGTCGAATGTCTGCGTGGTAAGGCGCTTGATGCCAGCGTGCCAGGGACCACAGCCGGTTGAGAATTGAGGGCGCAAGCATATGCCAGGAGTCGCGGCAGTCGTGGGTCGAATCAGATGCCAGCGAGCTGGGGCCACAGCGAGTTGAAAGTTAGGCGCTAGCATGTGCCAGGAGCCGCGGCAGTCCGTGAGAGTAAAACGAACTGCGTGTACTGTAGGCGCTGGCACGTGCCAGGGTGTGTGGCTCGGAGTGAACCAGTGTTCAAAAGGCACTGTAACACAACACTGTACACTTAGTGGAACACTGTGACACTAACTGTTGCTGGGGACGCGCTGCACTGAACTGTTGCTGGACACACTGCACTGTACACAAACGTAACTGACTCTTGGTCATCCTCTCGTTTCGGTGAAACTTTTGCTATTGCGCTGGACATATCAAAAGCTTTTGATAGGGTCTGGCACAAATCTTTGCTTTCTAAACTACCCTCCTACGGTTTCTATCCTTCTCTCTGTACCTTTATCTCCAGTTTCCTTTCTGACCGTTCTATTTCTGCCGTGGTAGACGGTCACCCTAAATCTATTAACAGTGGTGTCCCACAGGGGTTCTGTCCTATCTCCCACTCTTTTCTGTTGTTCATTGATGATCTTCTTTCCAAAACGAACTGTCCTATCCATTCCTACGCCGATGATTCCACTGTGCATTACTCAACTTCTTTTAATAGAAGACCCACCCTTCAGGAACTTAACGACTCAAGGCTGGAGGCTGCAGAACGCTTAGCCTCAGACCTTACTATTATTTCCGATTGGGGCAAGAAGAACCTGGTGTCCTTCAACGCCTCAAAAACACAGTTTCTCCACCTATCCACTCGACACAATCTTCCAAACAACTATCCCTATTCTTTGACAACCCCCAGCTATCCCCGTCCTCACCACTAAACATCCTCGGTCTCTCCTTAACTCAACATCTCAACTGGAAACTTCATATCTCCTCTCTGACTAAATCAGCTTCCGCGAGGCTGGGCGTTCTGTACCGTCTCCGCCAGTTCTTCTCCCTGCACAGTTGCTGTCCATATACAGGGGCCTTGTCCGCCCTCGTATGGAGTATGCATCTCATGTGGGGGGGCTCCACCCACACAGCTCTTCTGGACAGAGTGGAGGCTAAGGCTCTTCGTCTCATCAGCTCTCCTCCTCATACTGATAGTCTTCTAAATTCCGCCGCAATGTTGCCTCTCTTTCTATCTTCTATCGATATTTCCACGCTGACTGCTCTTCTGAACTTGCTAACTGCATGCCTCCCCTCCCGCGGCCCCTGCACTCGACTTTCTACTCATGCTCATCCCTATACTGTCCAAAAGCATTGTAATTTTACAAAAACTGGTAAAAAAATATCTTCAAATTAAATGAAAAGTCGCTGAAAAAGTCGCTAAGTAGCTAAATTGGGAATTTGGTAGCTAGATCTCGTAAAAAGTCGCCAGATTTAGCGACTTTTTCGCCAAATTGTCAACTCTGCTCATTGCATGCTCGATAAATTTTAGGGTTGCCACCCGTTCCTTTAAATATGGATCCATACACCAAGCCTCGGAGTCCCCGCCTGGGGGAGGGACCACAAATTCCCCCAGGGAGGACTCCCCTTCTGGCTGCCGACCAGAGAGGTGTCTTGATAACTCCTCGAACCTCTTTCTTCTCAATTTCTGCAACATTCGCGGTCTTCGCTCTAATTTTCATTCTGTGGAACATCATCTCTCCTCTAAACCTCACCTTCTCTTCCTTACCGAAACACAGGTTTCTGAGGCTACTGACAGCAATCTCTACTCTGTTCCCTCCTACTATCTCTATCCTAAATTTCAATCCAAAGCTGGATGTTGCGCCTACGTGCGCAACGACATCACTTGCTCTCGTGCCCACGACCTTGACTCTTCTGAATTTTCCACCATCTGGCTAAGACTTCATTGTCACTCTATTACTAAATACATCTGTGCTGTTTATCTCTCACCCAACTCTACCAACTATGTAAAATTCTTTGACTATTTGTATTCTAAAGTGGAGCACATCTTGACCCACTCTCCCTTCGCTGAAATCTCCATCCCAGGAGATTTCAACGTTCACCACCAGCTTTGGCTTTCATCCTCTTTCACTGACCATCCTGGTGAACAAGCCTACAACTTTGCTATCCTCAGCGACCTAGAGCAGTTGGTCCAGCACCCTACACGTATTCCCGACCGTCTTGGAGATCGGCCCAACATTCTAGACCTCTTCCTTACCTCAAACCCTTCTGCTTATTCTGTCAAACTGTTCTCTCCGTTGGGCTCCTCCGATCACAATCTTATTTCTGCATCCTGTCCTATCGCTCCTGTACACCCTCTGGACCCACCGAAGAGGCGATGCTTCTGGCATTTTGCTTCAGCTCGGTGGGACGACCTGAGGATGTACTTTTCCGATTTCCCGTGGAATGATTATTGCTTCCAGGATAGAGACCCCTCTGTGTGTGCTCAGCGCATCACAGAGGTGATTGTCTCTGGAATGGAGGCATACATTCCTCGTTCTTTCTCTACTCCTCACGCTAAAAAGCCTTGGCTTAATCACGCTTGTTCTCGTGCTGTCAATGATAGAGAGGTAGCTCACAAAAGGTACCAGAGCCTTCAAACTAATGCTAATTATGAACTTTACATTTCTGCCCGAAATCGTGCCAAATCTATTCTCCGATTAACCAAAAATTCTTTCATTAATAGAAAATGTCAAAACCTTGCTTTCTCTAACTCTTCCCGTGACTTCTGGCATCTAGCCAAAAACATCTCCTCCAACTTCACTTCTTCATCTTTCCCTCCACTCCTCAGTCCTGACGGCAACACTGCCGTCTCATCTATCTCTAAGGCTGAACTCTTCTCTCAAACTTTTTCTAAAAACTCCACTCTGGACGATTCTGGGCATATTCCTCCTACTCATCCCCCCTCTGACTCCTTTATGCCTGTTATAAAGATTCTTCAAAATGATGTTTTCTACGCCCTCTCTGGCCTCAATCCTCAGAAGGCTTATGGACCTGATGGAGTGCCTCCTATTGTCCTTAAAAACTGTGCCTCCGTGCTGTCACCCTGCCTGGTCAAACTCTTTCGCCTCTGCCTGTCAACATCTACCTTTCCTTCTTGCTGGAAGTATGCCTTCATACAGCCTGTGCCTAAGAAGGGTGACCGCTCCAATCCCTCAAACTACCGTCCTATAGCTTTACTTTCTTGTCTATCTAAAGCTTTTGAATCAATCCTTAACCGGAAGATTCAAAAGCACCTTTCCACTTCTGACCTTCTATCTGATCGCCAGTATGGGTTCCGCAAGGGGCGTTCTACTGGTGATCTCCTAGCCTTCTTAACTGACTCTTGGTCATCCTCTCTTAGCCGTTTCGGTGAAACTTTTGCTATTGCGCTGGACATATCAAAAGCTTTTGATAGGGTCTGGCACAAATCTTTGCTTTCTAAACTACCCTCCTACGGTTTCTATCCTTCTCTCTGTACCTTTATCTCCAGTTTCCTTTCTGACCGTTCTATTTCTGCCGTGGTAGACGGTCACTGTTCTTCCCCTAAATCTATTAACAGTGGTGTCCCACAGGGTTCTGTCCTATCTCCCACTCTTTTTCTGTTGTTCATTGATGATCTTCTTTCCAAAACGAACTGTCCTATCCATTCCTACGCCGATGATTCCACTCTGCATTACTCAACTTCTTTTAATAGAAGACCCACCCTTCAGGAACTTAACGACTCAAGGCTGGAGGCTGCAGAACGCTTAGCCTCAGACCTTACTATTATTTCCGATTGGGGCAAGAAGAACCTGGTGTCCTTCAACGCCTCAAAAACACAGTTTCTCCACCTATCCACTCGACACAATCTTCCAAACAACTATCCCCTATTCTTTGACAACACCCAGCTATCACCTTCCTCAACACTAAACATCCTCGGTCTATCCTTAACTCAAAATCTCAACTGGAAACTTCATATCTCCTCTCTTACTAAATCAGCTTCCTCGAGGCTGGGCGTTCTGTACCGTCTCCGCCAGTTCTTCTCCCCTGCACAGTTGCTGTCCATATACAGGGGCCTTGTCCGCCCTCGTATGGAGTATGCATCTCATGTGTGGGGGGGCTCCACTCACACAGCTCTTCTGGACAGAGTGGAGGCTAAGGCTCTTCGTCTCATCAGCTCTCCTCCTCATACTGATAGTCTTCTACCTCTTAAATTCCGCCAATGTTGCCTCTCTATCTTCTATCGATATTTCCACGCTGACTGCTCTTCTGAACTTGCTAACTGCCTCCCCCCTCCCGCGGCCCCTGCACTCGACTTTCTACTCATGCTCATCCCTATACTGTCCAAACCCCTTATGCAAGAGTTAACCAGCATCTTCACTCTTTCATCCCTCACGCTGGTAAACTCTGGAACAATCTTCCTTCATCTGTATTTCCTCCTGCCTACGACTTGAACTCTTTCAAGAGGAGGGTATCAGGACACCTCTCCTCCCGTATATGATCTTCCTTTCGGCCACCTCTTTTGTTTCTTTTTTAGGAGCAGCGAGTAGCGGGCTTTTTTTTTATTATTGTTTTCTTTTTTTGTGTGCCCTTGAGCTGCCTCCTTTGTTGTAAAAAAAAAAAAAAAATTAGAGTGAGATGTTGCATTCCACATTTTTCTGACCTCAGGGTGGCAACCCTAGTTGTGTCATTCAACACAAGAGAGATCGAGGCAAAAGGAGTGCGTGGGTACTGTGCGGCTCCCAAGTTTGTGCCGGCGAAACGTAACCATGCCCAGAAGTTGTTATTGTGCTTGTGATTGCAAAATAAAAATAAAAATTTCTTGATGGCGGGAGTGTTAGCCAATATTTCTGAGCCGACAGTCGTCACGAACGTCCTTCATTAGGAGAAGACTGTGGTTACGACAGTCCCTCACCACTCTTAAGTAGTCGGCACAGACGACTGTGCCGACAGGAAACGGTAAAAATTTGAAAAATGGCCCCGACAGTCGTCACGACTGTCTTAAGACAAGCCAAGACTGTTGACGACAGTCGTCACGACTGCCCCACACCTCCCTCAGACCTCAACCGGAAGTGACGGTTGGTCCAGAGTCTTGCCGACTCTTGTCGTGAAAGTTTAGCATGGAATACTTTTTTGCGCTACCCCTCACGACTCCAGATTTCCGTCACGACGTCGGCACAGCAGTCTCAAGACCTCTTTCAAGACATGCCCGACCCTTTCACATCAACACCCAAGACCTCGTGCAGCCCAGAGTCGGCACAGTGTGAACGGGGCTTAAAAGGGGGAGCACAGGCCTTTGCTGATGGGGGCCTATAGCAGAGTGCCGACAGACCGACTCTATCGGTTGACGTAAGCCGAAACGACCAAGTCGGTCTGTTGACGAGGACTGGCATGTCTCTTAAGTCGGTGGTGACGCCGGTGTGGCGAGACCAGTGGTGTCCTGACAAGACGCATCCCCCGGCTGGTCTCGCCAGTCGCCACACCCCACCGGCTCGGGTGCTGAGTTGCCATTGGCCTTATTCGTGGCCCGTTGGCGTGAGAAGCTCCACGTTTTCGTTCCTCTATTAGCGCAAATTTAATGCCACTCTTGAGCTGCAGGAGCTACAGGGGATGCAGTGCTTGCTGTGCAGTAACAGTCAACGTGCCAGTTAACACTGTTATAACCCTCCAGGGCTGTGGTGGGAGCGCACGTTCTTTTAAAGTTCATGTGTCTTAGGCTGTGGAAGAGTTGCCAGACGCCCACGACGAGATAAGTAAATTGGGTATATTCATCCTTAGTAAGGGTAAGGATTCCTTACCCCGATGCCAAAGACTATAAAAGAAAGACAGGAAAGCTGAACGAAACTCTGTGAGCAGCTGGCGTCGGCTCGCTAGATGGCATTGGTGTAATATCGACACCCAGGACCAAGACCCAAGACCCCAAGTCTGTTTGTTTACCTTTGACACGTGGAGTACCTGACACGCCTCCGCCTGGGCCACACACGACGCAGCGCTCACCTCCACCGCCTGCGCCTGGTCATTGCCCTTGGTGCAGGACCGTCGAGGAGACCAATGAGCACCGATCCTCCTGAACTGTGTACTTCAGATAATCTATAAGTTCTGCTTGTTATACATGTTTGCTTTACTCTTCTTCTTTAAGTTATGTCCTTGTGTAAGAAAGGTATAAACCAATTTATGTGGCCTGGTATTATGTAACTTTTCCAAGTGACTGTACTTGTCTATTTGTTGTGTAATTTTCTTTATTATTCATATTCCTATATTGCATGAGATTATTCCATTGCACTACTGCCCGGTTATCTTTCTTTACTTTGTGTATAATTATGAGACCAATATTTCTTTCTTATATTTTCTTTTGCTTGTGTGTCTGTGTTGATGCATTTTCTATAATGCACAATGCGTGTCATATATCTACATGCCTAGATATATTTGTTGTTTATAATTTTCTAGACAAATACAACTGAACTGCACCTTTATATCATTGTTTCTTTGTCCAAAATACACTAGTTAAGTAAATAGGTGTGTGTGTGTGTGTGTGTGTGTGTGTGTGTGTGTGTGTGTGTGTGTGTGTGTAAAAAAATTACACTTCATGAACTATGGTGTTTGTGGTTATACCACCCACCACTGATGAAGATAGCAAATAATAATCATATAATACATAATGAATGATGAAAAAGTAAATATTGTTCATACATAATACCAAAAATAAGATCTACGCATATGATACAAACTACAAAGCGATAAGGTCACAAGAAGAAGAAGAGGAGACCGTACACCTGCAGACGACGTAATTGATATAGTTTGGCGTCGGCTAAACAGATGGCGCTGCTGGTCTATATCTGCCTCACATTTTCTTTATCGCTTTTAGATAGCTTTCCAATCATTCTTTTATAGTCTTTGCCCGGATGCGGAGAGACCAGTGGTGTCCTTGTAGCAGTTACCGCTCAAAGTGCGTGCTCCTCCTCAGTGACACTAAGAAAATGGGCGCTGCAGCGCAGACTCATTAAGTGTATGTTTATTGTCACTACTTGTCTGCCTGTCTGTCCGTGTCGCGTCTTCAGTGTTAACTTTTCTTGTTCTCGTTTATCTTCTACTGTCCGTCCACGTCCTGCTATACACTCCTCATACATATTGTTCCACACACACACACACACACACACACACACACACACACACACAAACACACACATCAACACTTATGTCATCCACACAGTACAACATCCACACACAAACACCTTTTCTTTGTGTTTTGTTTGTGTCCATGACCTGTGTGATGTTTGTCCAAATAAAGTAACCCTGGCGGATATGAGTTTCTCTATCCGTGAACCAATTAGCACTTAGAACACTCGCTACCACCAACAATTGGTGACCCCGCAGTGTTGCTATGGTTCAAGGTGGCTTATAACCGGTGCCGTTTCAAGGGCACTCTCTCCCAGAGGGTGGACCTGAGTCAGAAGCATCTGATTCATTCGCCCTACCCTCTCCTGGGGCAATAAGTCTCACCTACGCATGGGGTTCGTGAGATTGAGCCTCGGGTCGGGAGAAGCATTACGCCGTGGGCGTAGTTGCCACCTTCAGGGTTCTCCCCCGCCCTCCCCCAGGCACCCTCTGTACCCTACTCCAGGCGCCTTCTGCGCCCTCCTCCAAGTGCCTTCTGTGCCCCCTCCAGGCACCCTCTATGCCCCCGCCAGGCACCCTCTGTGCTCCGTCCCCAGGCGCCTTCAGCGCCTCCTCCAGGCACCTTCAGCGCCTCCTCCAGGCACCCTCTGTGCCCTCCTCCAGGCACCCTCTGTGCCCTCCTCCAGGCACCCTCTGTGCCCCCCTCCAGGCACTCTTTGTGCCTCGTCCCCAGGCACCTTCTGCACCTCCTCCAGGCACCTTCAGCGCCTACTCCAGGCACCTTCAGCGCCTCCTCCAGGCACCCTTTGTGCCCCCTCTTCTGTGCCCCATGGTGCTCCTCCCGGCGCTCACCCTCCCACCCCTCCTTCTCCCTGCCCTCCCGCTGGTACGGCGACTGAGACACCCACACCGTGTGACACGCACACAGACTCAGTGAACACTCAAACACAGTGCGACACATTATTGAGACACACAGTGCCACACAGACTCAGTGTACACGCCAACACACGCCACACAGACTCAGAGAGACACGCAAACACAGTGTGACACCCCACTGGGATTACTGGCTGCCCCCTGGATTACTCATCGCCTATTGGATTTACGAGTATTACCGCTGTTTTGAATTACCTTTCTCCTGTGGATCCTCATGTACAGTGCAGTGTCTCTAACAGTTCAGTGCAGCACGTCCCCAGCAACAGTTAGTGTCACAGTGTTACATACTAAGCGTGCAGTGTTGTGTTACAGTGCCTTTTTGGACACTGGTTCGCCCCCCGAGCCACAGAGGCCCCTAGCAGCGCCTATAGTACACGCAGTTCGTTCTACTCTCACGGACTGCCGCGGCCCCTGGCACATGCTAGCGCCCCTCACTTCTCAACCTGTTGTGGCCCCTGGCACGCTGGCATCTAGTACCTTCCCACGCAGTCGTTCGACGCACTCACGGACTGCCGCGGCCCTTGGCACATACTAGCGCCCCTCACTCCTCAACCTGCTGTGGCCCCTGGCACGCTGGCATCTAGCGCCTTCCCACGCAGTCGTTCGACGCCCTCACGGACTGCCGAGGCCCCTGGCACGCTGGCAGCTGGCGCCTTTAACACACGCAGTTCGTTCTACTCTCACGGACTGCCGAGGCCCCTGGCACGCTGGCAGCTAGCGCCTTCACACGCAGTTCCCTCGACGCTCTCGGACTGCCGTGGCCCCCGGCGCGTTTACGCCAGTGCCTTTTGCCCATCTTCACGCCGCTCGACTTCACCATACCTGACGACGACAACTTCCTCTGCAACAGCGGTGTCCTTCAGAGCACCACTCTTCTGCTCAGGACCCGTCTACGTGGTTCGCGATTTTGGAGTGCGGATTCAAGCCTTCCAGGATCTATTAAACAGCCAACCACTCAACTCACTTCAGCTTGACTTACCGTAGCTGTCCTCACCGCGCAATTCACTCCAGCTCGACTCACCGTAGCTGTTGTCACTGCGCTACTCACTCCAGCTCGACTCACCGTAGCTGTTGTCACTGCGCTACTCACTCCAGCTCGACTCACCGTAGCTCTTCTCACCGCGCAACTCACTCCAGCTCGACTCACTGTAGCTGTCCTCTACGCGCTACTCACTCCAGCTCGACTCACCGTAGCTGTCCTCTACGCGCTACTCACTCCAGCTCGACTCACCGTAGTTGTCCTCACCGCGCAACTCACCCCAGCTCGACTCACCGTAGCTGAACTCTACTCAACGTAGTGCATCTCAGCGCAACTTACCGCGCACCTCAACTCAACTCAGCGCAACTTACCGCGCACCTCAACGCAACTCTACTCAGCGCAACTTACCGAGCACCTCAACGCAACTCTACTCAGCGTAACTCACCGCGCAACGTTACTCACCGCAACGCAACACCGTCTGTCACAGCCCCCCCGCACCAGGGAAGATTTCGTTCCTCCTTCTTCGTCACTTGGGGGGGGGGGGAGTATCTGTAGCAGTCACTGCTCAAAGTGCGTGCTCCTCCTCCTCAGTGACACTAAGAAAATGGGCGCTGCAGCACAGACTCATTAAGTGTATGTTTATTGTCACTACTTGTCTGCCTGTCTGTCCGTGTCGCTTCTTCATTGTTAACTTTTCTTTTTCTCGTTTATCTTCTACTGTCCGTCCACGTCCTGCTATACACTCCTCATACATATTGTTCCACTCACACACATCAACACTTATGTCATCCACACAGTACAACATCCACACACAAACACCTTTTCTTTGTGTTTTGTTTGTGTCCATGACCTGTGTGATGTTTGTCCAAATAAAGTAACCCTGGCGGATATGAGTTTATCCGTGAACCGATTAGCATTTGAACACTCGCTACCACCAACATCCTGACAAGACGCATCCCCGGGCGATTTCAACCAGACGTACGATTCACAGTTCGCTCTCCAGCGCCGAGGCAGTGGGAGGTTCTAAAAGGGCTCTCCTCAGAGCATAATCTAGGCAGGGGTTTTCTATCCTCCTTAGTTTAGTATAACATCACCACTCTGCCCACGGCTGTGTGGTGTATGAGGTAAATCAACATTGTTGTCTTCTCCACAAATACGAGATCAATATTGTTTATTTAACGATATAGCATACTGTTATTTACTGTTGTTAAATATCGTCCAGCATCCTGTTATAATGACCAGTGCTGTACAATATATAAATAGCTATAAATGAGTATAACAATAGGTTATGTCCCTACATAAATGATTGATAGCCTACTACTGATGAAAAAAAAATCAGTATTTAAATCCTATTAGCTTATCTCCGTGTTTGTACAAATCCCTTAACTATATTATCTTTTCTCCACAATATGTTAACGTGGGAGATGATGATGATGTGTGTGTGTGTGTGTGAGAGAGAGAGAGAGAGAGAGAGAGAGAGAGAGAGAGAGATTTTGAAGTGTACCATATAAAAATATTAAATGAGTATAATCACAGGTTATCCCGTTATATCTATCCACAAAATGATGCACAGCAGTGTCTCCTTTCCCATGCTCATCCTCAAATTTACTGACGCGCCTTATGCATCCTCGCAAACTTACTTAAAGCTTTATGTTTAAAAATGCCTGCCTCGTTAGGCCTGCCACTCTTTGAACTGTTGCGCCCATATTAACTCTATGGGATCAATGACACTGTTAGGGTGGGAGTCTTAGCACCTCGTATCCATGATCACGGGCAATATGATCTATTTCGTAGACTTGGTTACTTTTATATTTACGCACTGACATCATTAAGTCGTGTTTTGAGTGGGAGGCGTCATGGTCAATGTTATTATTTACAAGTCATTCAATTATGTAATTTAACCTCGAACTTGTGTTGGGGCCTTATTTAACACTTTCGAGTGATAAGGGGCGTTGTCCATCACAGTCACAGGTTTCTCTGGGATGTTTGGCAACAGCTTGTCGTCAAACCACTCGCGGAAGCTCTCGTGGCTCATTGCTTCATGGTAATCGCCTTTAATACCATTGCTGGATTTAAAAACCATAAAGCTCTCGGTACAAATCCCTCCATTTCACCTACATGCACAATAATATAGCACAATGATATAAGGTGCCCCTTTCCCTGTTTTTAAGTTTGGACCATCAGCCCCATCACATTTGGTCCAACCCTTGTTGACTGACTCGTTCTGATTGACCCAGGTTTCGTCCAAGAATATTTCTGGCCGTGGATGGTCAGTCCCTGTTTGCGGAAAGTACTCTTGAGATACCTACATGCACCGGGCAGCAACATTGTCTTCCCTCTCCATGAGGAAGCGCCTTCCACCTTATGTTTTCCTATATCGAATGGCTATCTTCATCACTTTCAATAGGGAACTGACGCTTTCCGAAAACACACTGAGGGCTTTTTAACTTGCCTCAGCACAGCCTCTGCTGTAGGAATTTCTCCTCAGGCGTGGAAGGATAGGATTTCCCTTCTGAAGCATTTCTAATTGAATTGGTCCACCCTGCCTAACACTGTCAGGCTTATTTGTCTGTTAGCAGGTGGTAAGTACAGATTCCCCTCTTTCAACTCCCTCTTTATGGGTTGCATGGATCGCACTAATACAGCTGTGGCTGTCGCTGTCTCCTTCTCCAGGTTGGCTTTAATCAAAGTAACGTTTTGTTGACGCAGGTAGCCTACTCCAAGACGCTCACCACCACCTTCCTTGTCTGGCTGCTGTACGGCTGTTGGCTTCTCTCATCTTAAAAGTTTCCATTTTGCAAGGTAGTCGAGAGAGAGAGAGAGAGAGAGAGAGAGAGAGAGAGAGAGAGAGAGAGAGAGAGAGAGAGAGAGAGAGATATTTACATAGATTTACATAGAAAATCAGACCACACAGACCCCATGGTCCAGACTAGGTGGTCTGTCCTTAAACCTTAAACCTAAGTGATTTTGCATTAATCAGAAGGCTCCTAAACGTTGCATTTCTACTCTAGTTGATATTAAGTTGAAGATAAAAGAAACTGAAAATAAAGATATTAATTGTTACGAACTGCTTGATTTCATGAATAATATCAGAAAACAAATTCTTTTAAAATACTAATCTTCGTAAGACTAAGTATTTACAGTCAGGTATATTGAAGTAATGAAGCATTTAAGAATTATCGTACGCACCCTGCACGCCTTTGAAGGTGTGGGATAGTGAAGACAACAGGAAGATCTTGACCTCGGCGTAGGTGGATGTTACCTCGGGAATCAGTTGTTTTATGATTGATTCCCCACGAAAGTGGGGAACACGGGCCTTTGCCAACTTTGGCGGCACATAGCTGGTTGCTTGTCTAAGCGGGGCGGTTCAAATTGGTCCACCAACTCACGTAGGGTGGTGTTGGTTGTGGCGGAGATCAGTTCCGGAGCAGAAAGGCCGTTGGGGTTCTGGAGCAATCGTCGCGTGTGCGGGCGTTAGAGTATGCTGTGCTGCAAAGGCTCCCCCTGGTCCTCTCTGCAGCAGAGTTCGCACTCGCACGGAATTATATTTTTCCGGTCGAGGTCTGTTGTCTAGCCTAGGCACATACGCAGGTTTTTTTCTGTTAATTAAGGGCGGTGCTGATTCGTAGGTGGCCGGTGTTTGTCGCTATGGCGTACCAATGGGCCGATGGTGAGGCCTTGTGAACCCATTTCTCCGTCCTCTCTCACTGACGCCCCAGGGAACTTCGAAAATGTAGTTTGGTGGCTGAGAGGCTTAGTTATATGTCTGCAGCGCCATTACCCCTGTAGGAGAAGAGTTATGACTTATTTTATGGGTCCCATACGTATGGCAGAAAACGTCTCCCCCGTATGACACCCATTACTTCTTATTATATATACGGTCCCTGATACCGGCGTGACTAGGAAGCCATATGAACGTCACTCTTCGGTTGTTGTTGCTCAGTGTTGTAAGTAGGGCGAGTATTCCGGCCCTCACTTTACCTAAAGCCCATTCCTGCCCTTTTCAATAGCCATGCAAATTTTCACGCTCGCATTATACCGGTACTTACGACTTGGGGGTATTGCTTTGTTTGGTGCAAATACAAACCAGCATAGCAGCATGCATTAGACATGTTACAGAAGTAAAATTTATAAATTTATTGTTGATATTTATAACTTATGAGTTAAGTGGCAATAGTGCCATTTTTCATGGTCCACAAAACACTGTCCGCACTCCGCAAGGTAATGGATAGTCTGGTATTGTTCATGGTCCACAAGATATTGTAGCTAGTAGGTATGGTAGCTAGCCTAGCATTCTTTATGGTCCACAAAGCACTGTACTTACTGAATGATATAATATTTTAAGCCATGAATAGCAGCTAGCCTGGCATTCTTCATGGTCTAAAGAAATATCTCAACGGTAAAGTTGATGCTGCCCTTAAGCCCCGTTCACACTGTGCCGACTCTGGGCCACGACTACCCACGACTCCAGGGTACACGAGGTCTTGGTTGTTGATGTGAAAGGGTCAGGCATGTCTTGAAAGAGGTCTTGAGATTGTTGCCGAATGCTGCGCCGACGTCGTGACGGGAGTCTGGAGTCGTGAGGGTTAGCATGACATGCTGGCAATTAGTTGGCCGAATGTCCCAGACAGTCGGCAAGACACCAAGACCCCAATAAAAACTCCCTCCCCCTTCTTGGAGCGTGGGAACCAACTTGTCAAATGGAAAAGTCGCTGGGTTGTCGTGGCCTAGAGTCGGCACAGTGTGAACGGAGCTTTATTATATAATTGTGCTAGAAGCAGCCAAGTAGTATCTTTTAATACTAGTTTGTCAAAGGGTTAAACACCTTTGATTTATGACTCTTTGGTTAATCTTACAATGTTATTGAAACTTCTTGAGACGCGTCGCCTGTTTTTGCCCAGCTAACCATGAATGGTTGCAAGTAATATCTCAACAGTAAAGTTGATGCTGCCCTTAGTATAACCCATGGAGTGCTTGCATTAATCTTAGTGCTTTGTTTACATCCACGAAAATAACATTAGAAATATCATAGACAATAAAGAATACTGCCGATACCTGCGTCAATACTGTCGCAAACTCATCATCCAAGTTCTCTCTCGCAAATTGAAGACAGTACATTTTCTTAGCTAAATATTTTATTTTTAGGCTTAGTTGAATATATTTTTATTTATGAAAAATGTTCATAAATGTAAATGTGAGGGAGAAATAAGTCCCCAGCGCGCAATTATTTCCTACGTCAGTCAGAAATCCGTGAAGTGTGTAACTTTGAATGGGGAGCTGAGCAAGACTGTCATCACAGCGTGATACTGACACATGTGCACACCCCGCCGCAAACCACAGCCGTGAACAGGACGCATAGACGCACAGACACACATGAATACCTCGCTACGATTGATTGGTCAACATATATTGGCGCCGCAACAGTAATGGTAATATGGTCCCGGAGATAATTTATTATAACATTAGGAAACCTGCATTCATACAGTTCACACAGCGAAAGAAAAAAAAATCCCGTTATGAGCTCCATTGAGTGCCGGGGGATCGAACCCGGACCTTCTGATTATAAGCCAGGGCAGCATACTTGTAAGTGGTAGCATGTGTTGCGGTTCGGTTCTGGTCACCTTACTATAGAATGGATATCAAAATGTTAGAATCGGTGCAGAGGAGGATGACTAAGATGATTCAGGGGTTGAGAAACTTGCCATACGAGGAAAGACTCAAACAGTTAAACTTGCATTCTCTAGAAAGGCGAAGGGTGCGTGGAGACATGATCGAGGTTTATAAATGGATGAAGGGCTTTAATAAGGGGGATATTCATAAGGTTTTGTTGGTAAGAAAACCGGGTAGGACACGAAGTAATGGGTTTAAACTAGATAAATTCAGATTCAACAGGGATATAGGCAAAAATTGGTTAACTAACAGAGTGGTGGATGAGTGGAATAGGCTTAGCAGTCACGTGGTGAGTGCCGATACAATTGTCACATTCAAAAATAGATTAGATAAATTCATGGACAGCGATATTAGGTCGGGTTAGATACACGGGAGCTTAGGATCAAAGGAGCTGCCTTGTACAGGCCTACCGGCCTCTTGCAGACTCCTACGTTCTTATGTTCTTATGTGTTGCGAGTGCTAATCGGTTCACGGATAGACTAAGTCAAAATCCGTCAGGGTTACTTTATTGACAAAAACATACACAGTTCATAAGGACAAACAAAACACATAGAAAAGGTGTTTGTTTGTGTATGCGTGTGTATGAATGTTGTTAAGTGTGAATAACATTTACGTGTTGGTGTGTGTGTGGAACAATATGTATGATTTAACAAAAGAAGGACGGGGACAGACAGTGGAAGATAAACGAGTAACAAGAGGGACAAACATTGAAGACGCACAAGGACAAGGAGCGCGATGGCCCGCGAGATACACGGCGAAGAGCAACGAAAATCAAGAGTCTGTGCTGCGCACTCGATTTTCTTAGTCACTGGTAACTATTTTAGCGGGGACTCACCCGCTACAGCACTCCCCTTCCAGTGACTTCAGAGAAGGAACGAAATCTTCCTGGATGTTGTGACACAGACGGTGTTGCTTGTGGATAGATATAACGGGATAACCTGTGATTTTACTCATTTAATATTTTTATATGGTACACTTCAAAATCTCTCTCTCTCTCTCTCTCTCTCTCTCTCTCTCTCTCTCTCTCTCTCTCTCTCTCTCTCACACACACACACACACACACACGCACACATCATCATCATCTCCCACGTTAACATATTGTGGAGAAAAGATAATATAGTTGAGGGATTTGTACAAACACGGAGATAGGCTAATAGTATTTAAATACACTGATTTTTTTTTTTTTATCAGTAGTAGGCTATCAACCATTTATGTAGGTACATAACCTATTGTTATCCTCATTTATGGATATTTATATATTGTACAGCACTGGTCATTATAACAGGATGCTGGACGATATTTAACAACAGTAAATAACAGTATGCTATATCGTTAAATAAACAATATTGATCTCGTATTTGTGGAGAAGACAACAATGTTGATTTACCTCATACACCACACAGCCGTGGGCAGAGTGGTGATGTTATTATAAACTAAGGAGGATAGAAAACCCCTGCCTAGATTATGCTCTGAGGAGAGCCCTTTTAGAACCTCCCACTGCCTCGGCGCTGGAGAGCGAACTGTGAATCGTACGTCTGGTTGAAATCGCCCGGGGATGCGTCTTGTCAGGATGTTGGTGGTAGCGAGTGTTCTAATGCTAATCGGTTCACGGATAAACTCATATCCGCCAGGGTTACTTTATTTGGACAAACATCACACAGGTCATGGACACAAACAAAACACAAAGAAAAGGTGTTTGTGTATGTATGCGTGTGTGTGGATGTTGTACTGTGTGGATGACATAAGTGTTGATGTGTGTGAGTGGAACAATATGTATGAGGAGTGTATAGCAGGACGTGGACGGACAGTAGAAGATAAACGAGAACAAGAAAAGTTAACAATGAAGAAGCGACACGGACAGACAGGCAGACAAGTAGTGACAATAAACATACACTTAATGAGTCTGTGCTGCAGCGCCCATTTTCTTAGTGTCACTGAGGAGGAGGAGCACGCACTTTGAGCAGTGACTGCTACAGATACTCCCCCCCCCAGTGACGAGGAAGGAGGAACGAAATCTTCCCTGGTGCGGGGGGGCTGTGACAGACGGTGTTGCGTTGCTATGAGTAACGTTGCGCGGTGAGTTGCGCTGAGTAGAGTTGCGTTGAGGTGCTCGGTAAGTTGCGCTGAGTAGAGTTGCGTTGAG
Source organism: Eriocheir sinensis (assembly GCF_024679095.1). NCBI lineage: Eukaryota > Metazoa > Arthropoda > Malacostraca > Decapoda > Varunidae > Eriocheir > Eriocheir sinensis. The sequence continues at coordinate 24,661 of NW_026110727.1, forward strand.
GTGCGCGGTAAGTTGCGCTGAGTTGAGTTGAGGTGCGCAGTAAGTTGCGCTGAGATGCATTGCGTTGAGTAGAGTTCAGCTACGGTGAGTCGAGCTGGGGTGAGTTGCGCGGTGAGGACAGCTACAGTGAGTCGAGCTGGAGTGAGTTGCACGGTGAGAACAGCTACGGTGAGTCGAGCTGGAGTGAGTAGCGCAGTGACAACAGCTACGGCGAGTCGAGCTGGAGTGAATTGCGCGGTGAGGACAGCTACGGTAAGTCAAGCTGAAGTGAGTTGAGTGGTTGGCTGTTTAATAGATCCTGGAAGGCTTGAATTCGCACTCCAAAATCGCGAACCACGTAGACGGGTCCTGAGCAGAAGAGTGGTGCTCTGAAGGACACCGCTGTTGTAGAGGAAGTTGTCGTCGTCAGGTATGGTGAAGTCGAGCGGCGTGGAGATGGGCAAAAGGCACTGGCGTAAACGCGCCGGGGGCCACGGCAGTCCGAGAGCGTCGAGGGAACTGCGTGTGAAGGCGCTAGCTGCCAGCGTGCCAGGGGCCTCGGCAGTCCGTGAGAGTAGAACGAACTGCGTGTGTTAAAGGCGCCAGCTGCCAGCGTGCCAGGGGCCTCGGCAGTCCGTGAGGGCGTCGAACGACTGCGTGGGAAGGCGCTAGATGCCAGCGTGCCAGGGGCCACAGCAGGTTGAGGAGTGAGGGGCGCTAGTATGTGCCAAGGGCCGCGGCAGTCCGTGAGTGCGTCGAACGACTGCGTGGGAAGGCGCTAGATGCCAGTGTGCCAGGGGCCACAACAGGTTGAGAAGTGAGGGGCGCTAGCATGTGCCAGGGGCCGCGGCAGTCCGTGAGAGTAGAACGAACTGCGTGTACTATAGGCGCTGGCGCATGCTAGGGGCCTCTGTGGCTCGGGGGGCGAACCAGTGTCCAAAAAGGCACTGTAACACAACACTGCACGCTTAGTATGTAACACTGTGACACTAACTGTTGCTGGGGACGTGCTGCACTGAACTGTTAGAGACACTGCACTGTACATGAGGATCCACAGGAGAAGGGTAATCCAAAACAGCGGTAATACTCGTAAATCCAATAGGCGATGAGTAATCCAGGGGGCAGCCAGTAATCCCAGTGGGGTGTCACACTGTGTTTGCGTGTCTCTCTGAGTCTGTGTGGCGTGTGTTGGCGTGTACACTGAGTCTGTATGGCACTGTGTGTCTCAGTAATGTGTCGCACTGTGTTTGAGTGTTCACTGAGTCTGTGTGCGTGTCACACGGTGTGGGTGTCTCAGTCGCCGTACCAGCGGGAGGGCAGGGAGGAGGAGGGGTGGGAGGGTGAGCGCCGGGAGGAGCACCATGGGGCACAGAAGATGCCTGGAGAGGGGCCACAAAGGGTACCTGGAGGAGGCGCTGAAGGTGCCTGGAGGAGGCGCTGAAGGTGCCAGGAGGAGGCGCTGAAGGTGCCTGGAGGAGGTGCAGAAGGTGCCTGGGGACGAGGCACAGAGAGTGCCTGGAGGGGGGCACAGAGGGTGCCTGGAGGGGGCACAGGGGGTGCCTGGAGGAGGGCACAGAGGGTGCCTGGAGGAGGCGCTGAAGGTGCCTGGAGGAGGCGCTGAAGGCGCCTGGGGACGGGGCACAGAGGGTGCCTGGAGGGGGCACAGAGGGTGCCTGGAGGGGGCACAGAAGCCGCCTGGAGTAGGGTACAGAGGGTGCCTGGGGGAGGGCGGGGGAGAACCCTGAAGGTGGCAACTACGCCCACGGCGTAATGCTTCTCCCGACCCGAGGCTCAATCTCACGAACCCCATGCGTAGGTGAGACTTATTGCCCCAGGAGAGGGTAGGGCGAATGAATCAGATGCTTCTGACTCAGGTCCACCCTCTGGGAGAGAGTGCCCTTGAAACGGCACCGGTTATAAGCCACCTTGAACCATAGCAACACTGCGGGGTCACCAATTGTTGGTGGTAGCGAGTGTTCTAAGTGCTAATTGGTTCACGGATAGAGAAACTCATATCCGCCAGGGTTACTTTATTTGGACAAACATCACACAGGTCATGGACACAAACAAAACACAAAGAAAAGGTGTTTGTGTGTGTGGATGTTGTACTGTGTGGATGACATAAGTGTTGATGTGTGTGTGTGTGTGTGTGTGTGTGTGTGGAACAATATGTATGAGGAGTGTATAGCAGGACGTGGACGGACAGTAGAAGATAAACGAGAACAAGAAAAGTTAACACTGAAGACGCGACACGGACAGACAGGCAGACAAGTAGTGACAATAAACATACACTTAATGAGTCTGCGCTGCAGCGCCCATTTTCTTAGTGTCACTGAGGAGGAGGAGCACGCACTTTGAGCGGTAACTGCTACAAGGACACCACTGGTCTCTCCGCATCCGGGCAAAGACTATAAAAGAATGATTGGAAAGCTATCTAAAAGCGATAAAGAAAATGTGAGGCAGATATAGACCAGCAGCGCCATCTGTTTAGCCGACGCCAAACTATATCAATTACGTCGTCTGCAGGTGTACGGTCTCCTCTTCTTCTTCTTGTGACCTTATCGCTTTGTAGTTTGTATCATATGCGTAGATCTTATTTTTGGTATTATGTATGAACAATATTTACTTTTTCATCATTCATTATGTATTATATGATTATTATTTGCTATCTTCATCAGTGGTGGGTGGTATAACCACAAAGACCATAGTTCATGAAGTGTAATTTTTTTACACACACACACACACACACACACACACACACACACACACACACACCTATTTACTTAACTAGTGTATTTTGGACAAAGAAACAATGATATAAAGGTGCAGTTCAGTTGTATTTGTCTAGAAAATTATAAACAACAAATGTATCCAGGCATGTAGATATATGGCGCGCATTATGCATTATAGAAAATGCATCAACACAGACACACAAGCAAAATAAAATATAAGAAAGAAATATTGGTCTCATAATTATACACAAAGTAAAGAAAGATAACCGGGCAGTAGTGCAATGGAATAATCTCATGCAATATAGGAATATGAATAATAAAGAAAATTACACAACAAATAGACAAGTACAGTCACTTGGAAAAGTTACATAATACCAGGCCACATAAATTGGTTTATACCTTTCTTACACAAGGACATAACTTAAAGAAGAAGAGTAAAGCAAACATGTATAACAAGCAGAACATATAGATTATCTGAAGTACACAGTGCAGGAGGATCGGTGCTCATTGGTCTCCTCGACGGTCCTGCACCAGGGACAATGACCAGGCGCAGGCGGTGGAGGTGAGCGCTGCGTCGTGTGTGGCCCAGGCGGAGGCGTGTCAGGTACTCCACGTGTCAAAGGTAAACAAACAGACTTGGGGTCTTGGGTCTTGGTCCTGGGTGTCGATATTACACCAATGCCATCTAGCGAGCCGACGCCAGCTGCTCACAGAGTTTCGTTCAGCTTTCCTGTCTTTCTTTTATAGTCTTTGGCATCGGGGTAAGGAATCCTTACCTTTACTAAGGATGAATATACCCAATTTACTTATCTCGTCACCACAGCCCTGGAGGGTTATAACAGTGTTAACTGGCACGTTGACTGTTACTGCACAGCAAGCACTGCATCCCCTGTAGCTCCTGCAGCTCAAGAGTGGCATTAAATTTGCGCTAATAGAGGAACGAAAACGTGGAGCTTCTCACGCCAACGGGCCACGAATAAGGCCAATGGCAACTCAGCACCCGAGCCGGTGGGGTGTGGCGACTGGCGAGACCAGCCGGGGGATGCGTCTTGTCAGGACACCACTGGTCTCGCCACACCGGCGTCACCACCGACTTAAGAGACATGCCAGTCCTCGTCAACAGACCGACTTGGTCGTTTCGGCTTACGTCAACCGATAGAGTCGGTCTGTCGGCACTCTGCTATAGGCCCCCATCAGCAAAGGCCTGTGCTCCCTCTTTTAAGCCCCGTTCACACTGTGCCGACTCTGGGCTGCACGAGGTCTTGGGTGTTGATGTGAAAGGGTCGGGCATGTCTTGAAAGAGGTCTTGAGACTGCTGTGCCGACGTCGTGACGGAAGTCTGGAGTCGTGAGGGGTAGCGCAAAAAAGTATTCCATGCTAAACTTTCACGACAAGAGTCGGCAAGACTCTGGACCAACCGTCACTTCCGGTTGAGGTCTGAGGGAGGTGTGGGGCAGTCGTGGCGACTGTCGTCAACAGTCTTGGCTTGTCTTAAGACAGTCGTGACGACTGTCGGGGCCATTTTTCAAATTTTTACCGTTTCCTGTCGGCAAAGTCGTCTGTGCCGACTACTTAAGAGTGGTGAGGGACTGTCGTAACCACAGTCTTCTCCTAATGAAGGACGTTCGTGACGACTGTCGGTTCAGAAATATTGGCTAACACTCCAGCCATCAAGAAATTTTTATTTTTATTTTGCAATCACAAGCACAATAACAACTTCTGGGCATGGTTACGTTTCGCCGGCACAAACTTGGGAGCCGCACAGTACCCACGACCTCCTTTTGCCTCGATCTCTTTTGTGTTGAATGACACAACTAGGGTTGCCACCCTGAGGTCAGAAAAATGTGGAATGCAACATCTCACTCTCTAATACGGAATGGATCCATATTTAAAGGAACGGGTGGCAACCCTAAAATTTATCGAGCATGCAATGAGCAGAGTTGACAATTTAGCGAAAAAGTCGCTAAATCTGGCGACTTTTTACGAGATCTAGCTACCAAATTCCCAATTTAGCTACTTAGCGACTTTTTCAGCGACTTTTCATTTAATTTGAAGATATTTTTTTACCAATTTTTGTAAAATTACAATGTTTCTCATGCTGCCAAAGAACATCTACCCAGGCATCTAGACTTTTTAATCAGAGATTGCTACAATTGGTTCTCACATTCTTCTCTGAGGCAGGTGAAGTACAAAAAACTGTATGCCTTAATGAACGATTGAATGAAGCCTCTAAAATTAGTACAGCTAAGTGACACGCGCTGGATGTCTATTGAGGCTGCGATTGTCAGTGTTGAACCAGTGGGATGAACTGAAAATTCGCTTTGAGCGTGCTAGAAGGGAGGAGAGATGTTACACAGCAGAGCAGCTATATTCCATGCTGTGTGACAAGATGTGTTCCTCATATTTCTGAAACATATTCTTGGAGAGGTCCAAATTGTTAACAAGAAGTTTGAGGCTGAAACTAATGATCCCTCAAAACTACTGAATGACTTGGTTCATCTTACTGACTTTGTCCTCAAAGGTAATAAATAATTCCTGGAAGAAGAATCACTGAGGCTGAGAACATTGAGAGATTCTTGGATCCTAACCCTTACTTGGGTCACGAATTTGAAAACCCCATGAAAGATGGAAAATTTCCTGATGAGCCTGAAATTCGCAAGAGGTGCACTGAGTTTGTAGTTGTCTTGGTGAAACTGCTTTAAAATCGTCTGCCTGACAACGTTAAAGTTCTACGCTTGATGTCCACCATAAGTGCAAGTGAATGCCTGCAACCAGTCAAGTCAGGAATATTGGACTTGGCCAAGGTGTTCGAGCAAAATGATGAAGTTCTAACTCTCATAGAATTCCAATGGAGAAAGTTTCATTGAACTGTGTGGGGAAAGCCCCATGACACACTTCAATTTTGGGCAGAGGTAGCAGATTAAAGGGATGCCACAGGAGAAAATCCCTACAGCGATATCTGTGAGCTTGCTCTCATAGCACTCTCCTTGCCTCATTCAAATGCCGACGTTGAACGGTTGTTTAGTCATATGAACATCGCGAAGATCAAGTTACGCAACAGAATGAATAATGAAACTAAAGGCAATCCTAGCTGGCAAGTATGGCCTTCGCAGAGTGGGAAAATGTTGTCATAATTACACCCTACCTGCAGATGTACTAAAAAAGATTGGTACACTTGAAGCTTACAAGAAGTATACTACTTCACAAGAAGCATCTAAAAGTACTTCCCACTGCACTGTAAAGGACTGGGCTCTGAGCGAGTTTTAATAACCGAGTCTACCCGATGCAGCTGCCAGGATTACGAGGGGCCTTTATTCAACAATTGTAAGTATAAGTGTGCTAAGAAATTATTTCGTTGATAGTATAATTATAGAGTATGATATCAACAGGCGATCTCTCTCACTCGCTCACCACTCTCTCTCACTCGCTCACTCTCACGTCGTTGCCTGTTGCGCCGGTAGGCATCTTCCTGGTGGGGCCTGATGGTCGGCCCAAGGCTTCTTCCAGGTGGGGCCTGATGGTCGGCCCAGCCCGTTCTGGCGCAGGCGAGAGTTTATAGTATGTATATATACACTCTCCAGTATGTATGTATATATACAATGTTGCTAGTAACTCAATGAATACCCACTAATTTACTCTATTCATAAGTGAATACTGAGAAATTGCAAAAAAGAAATGTCCAGCTATACTTTAGCACCTTTTGGTCATAAAAATATTTTGTATACTCTTTACATGTACACAGTAATCTCTGATGAAGTAATATTGTTTTTCGTATCAAAACTAGGGTATGTTGTTCAGCTACTTTTTCAGAGAATTGCCTCATGATTTTAGCGAGTTTTAGCGACATTTTGCGACTAGTCTAGCGATACGTAGTAACTGAGAGTTGGCAACTCTGGCAATGAGTGACAGCCGCAGCACGCTGCTGGTGGAGGCAAGAGGGAGGGGGCAGGGACGTTACGTCGCGTATTTTACACTTATTTTAGGACGAACCTTTGTCAAATTTTACGGGCTGGTTTTATTAACCGAAATATGCGCTCACTACAATTTTAATTTTTAAGACTGTCAAGGTTCCAGAGTTGGGTGCTGTAATCGGAAGGGATAACAATAAACAAGATAAATGGTTAGACACCAGTTTACTTTAAATGAAGTAGAAACCCCAAAACAGCCTCACAAAACACGAAGGTTTCAGCACGCCGGCCTCAGCAATGTCCCTTTTGCACGGCTTCTTCCTCTTCTGGGCGTCTCGTCCTCCGATTGACAACGACGAGGCAGCACATCTTCGTCCTTGAAGTGGTGTAGACGTGGTAGACGAGGGAGGCGCAGGAGGAGAAGGTGCGTCAGGTTCACGGCAGTAACGGGAGTCCAAGGCGTGGAGAGAGGTAAGGCACCCAGAACGAGCCCACGGTATCCGAATTAACCCGAGTGAGAGCAGGGCTGGAGCCGGAGTAGAATCGAGTGTTCAGAGCGAGGTCCGACCGCTGTCTGACGAGGAAGGTGCTGGTGCCCACCAAGTCGCCTCCCACAGCGGGTTGAGAAGCCTTGGTGGTTCAGTCGACCGAGGCGTCGAACGGCGTCAGGCGAACGAGCAACAGGAGTGTGGCATGTCGCTGCGGCGCCTCGGTGGTTGTTCGCGGCTTCGAACGGCAAGATGCCGGCGGACGGCAGGAGTGCCCCAGTCGTTCGCCTGCTAAGTTGATAGTTGCCCTCACACAGGCCCCCATACAAGAATCTAATCCAGGTAGATTCAACAAACAACTACCAAGTGGAAAGAAAAAAGAACATAAAGACAATAACTAAAAACAGGGGGGAAACGGACGAGGAAACACAGGAGGAGTGACTTAGGCAGGAAGTCTACTCAATAAATCGGGCCCCACATTATCCTTCCCGGCCATATGGACGACACGGTACCTGTAGGCCGGTAGACCCAAGGCCCATCTCAACACCCGGACGATGTCCTGCTGAATCGTTGAAGTACAGCCAGGCGGGGTGGAGAATACATCCCGGTTGTCCAGAAGTGGTTCATCGATGGGAAGTTCAGTGGAGCTGGCGTTAGGTGATGGCTCCTCCACTACGGGAACGGGGCTGACAAGAGGTCCTTCCGTAGCTGGTGGAGAGAAGGATCCAACGAGGTCGATGGCGACTCGGGGAAGTGGTTCTGTAACGACAGGCAAGCCTCCAAACACCTGTACCTTGGCCCAGGAGGCCTGAAGTCCTAAGGGCTTCACCTCCTCGTGCAGTGCCTCGGGAACCATCATCAAAATCTCCATCAACTCCGCTAGGATTACTGCATCATCGGCAAAATTAGGTCATTGACCCTGGTATTGCCAATGGATGCTCCACAATGACTGGCCCACAACTTTGCCTAGTTCCCAATCCATACAAGTGTTGAAAAGCGGTGGGGCAAGGACACAGCCCTGCCTCACTCCCGCATTCACGGGAATGAAGCTGGAAAAGCCCCCCTCCACACACACACACATACACACACACACACACACACACATATCACAGCACTCTCAATCCCAGAATACAGGTCAGTCACCAACCAAACCAATAGCCCTTGCAGGATCCAACGGAGTCGCAGGAGATCCCATAGCAAGTGATATCATTGCGTTCATAGATGCAACATTCAAACTTCGGATTAAGAATATTAGGATAGAGATAGTGGGAGGAAACGGAGTATAGATTGCTGTCAGTAGTCTCAGAAACTTGTGTTTCGGTGAAGAGAAAGTGAGGTTTAGAGGAGGAGAAATGGTGTTCCACAGAATGGAAATTAGCGCAAAGACCGCGAATGTTGCAGAAGTTGATGAAGAGAAAGTCGGAAGAGCTATCAAGATATTTCTTAGGTCTAGGGCCGAGAATGGAGACAGATATTGTAACATTTATGGTCCTCCAGATGGGAACTCCGAGGCATTATTTCGAAGAAACATAATGAATACTGAAAAAGAAAATGGGGAAATAGTGTGTGTTGCGTGTATGTAGTGTGGGGTTGAAAGTAAGAGATATGTCTTTAGAAAGAATGCTGAACTACTCTGGTGTAGGTGAGTCAATATGGAAACGGAAAGTGAGGACACGAGAAGGGCCTTTGATAGGCTTGCAGCACCCCCTCGCCACATGTATATATCTCACCGGGAGTAGAGAAGGAGTAGCTTACGCCCGTTTCGGCAAGTGTATAACTACTTACTCCCACAGATAAGTACGCCCATAGATATTTCTAATGATGTAAACAAAAGCATTATTTCTGACTCAAGCATTGCAGGGGTGTTTGCCGTCGAGGTGTTTCTGGCAATCATTCGGGGTCAGATGGGCAAAACATGCCACGCGTCTCATTGGTTTCAGTAACTTTATAAGACTACTCAAAAAGTTATGAAACAAGACTTGACAAACTTGTAATACTAGATACTATTTGACGATTTAAAATATCAAGTCTTGTAGACCATGAAGAATGTCAGATTAGCTACCATACATGGCTTACAATATCTTGTGGACTATGAAGAATCCCAGACTAGATACCATTAATTGGTTTAAGTATCATGTAGACTAAAAAGATTGCCAAACTGGCTACAATACATTGCTTACGATAACTTGTGGACTATGAAGAATCCCAGACTGGCTACCATTCACTGGTTTGCCCTATGGACTATAAAGAATGCCAGGCTAACTACCAATCAAGACTTACAATATCTTTTGGACTATGCAGAATGCCAGACTAGCTACCATTCATTTGTTATAGTGTCTTATGGATTATGCCGAATGCCAGACTAGCTACCGTTCATTTCTTATAGTGTCTTACAAACTATTCAGAATGCCAGACTAGCTACCATTCATATGTTATAGTGTCTTTTGGACTATGTCGAATGCCAGACTAGCTACCATTCATTTGTTATAGTGTCTTATAAACTATTCAGAATGCCAGACTAGCTACCATTCATATGTTATAGTGTCTTTTGGACTATATCGAATGCCAGACTAGCTACCATTCATTTGTTATAGCGTCTTATAACTATTCAGAATGCCAGACTAGCTACCATTCATTTGTTATAGCGTCTTATAACTATTCAGAATGCCAAACTAGCTACCATTCATATGTTATAGTGTCTTTTGGACTATGTCGAATGCAAGACTAGCTACCATTCATTTGTTAGAGTGTCTTTTGGACTATGTCGAATGCAAGACTAGCTACCATTCATTTGTTAGAGTGTCTTTTGGACTATGTCGAATGCAAGACTAGCTACCATTCATTTGTTAGAGTGTCTTTTGGACTATGTCGAATGCCAGACTAGCTACCGTTCATTTCTTATAGTGTTTTATAAACTATTCAGAATGCCAGACGAGCTGCCATTCATTTCTTATAGTGTCTTATGGACTATTCAGAATGCCAGACGAGCTACCATTCATTTCTTATAGTGTCTTATGGAATATACAGAATGTCAGACTAGCTCCCGCTCATTTCTTCCAGTTTTTTGTGCACCATGAAGAATACCAAACTTGCCACCATTTATTGTTTTCAGTAGTCTCTGTACCATGAAAAATACCAAGCTGGCTATTATTCATTGTTTATCGTGCCTTGCGGACCATGGCCGGCGACCATACATTGCAGTGTCTCACTCCACTAGAGACCTTGAATCAAGCAACCTAAAGGCAATATTTTTCCCTATCTGAGACCCCCATGCACTTGTGGATTTGTGCACCGTCTCGCCCACGCCTCACTCACCCACGCGTTACCTGGCATATAAATGGCAGAGCCTGGACAGCTCCTCACACTTGTCCACGGACTCGGAAAGATTCAGCTTTGCTTCGACGGATTTCGACCCTTGACGACCTAAGACAACCAACAGAGATCAGGTAAAATATAACGATTTGTTGTTTTCTGACAGCATGTTTTGTTTACCTGTGAATCACACTCTCTAGCAGTGGTTTAAAACATGGGTCGCGCCTTAATACTGGGTCGCCACTTGTTTGCCCAAGGTAAATACAGATACCGGCAGGCTCACAGGTCTCAGTACAGGTTTACTAGATAATAAACTGTAAAACTAAGAAAAGTTTGAAGGATACTTCTTTGCAAAGACCTTTGCGTAGCACAGTTTGTTTTACATTGCCATGCAGTCCTTTCCCTGATGAGCACACTTACGCTAAGCCGCTACGCAATGGCCCGAGACGAGAAGGACTCTAAAGGTCTTGAGTAGCAGGGTCCATACCTATTGAACTCGACGCTAGGGTGTCTGCCTTGGATCTCGAGGTCCCAAGTACAAATCTCGGGTGGGTTGCTGGGAAAAGTATTTGTTTCGAATATATGATGATCTCATGTAGCTACTTTAATAAGTGGCAGTCACCCCAACGGCAACCAGGTCACTGAAATCAAGGCGACGTGTAGGAGAAGAAATTTCATCACTTGGAGCTGAACTTGTTTCATGATGGTTATTTGTTTTCTCCTCAGATTCATTACCGTTCTTGCTTCGTCAGGGTAATTATATTACTGATATAGCGATAATTCTCTCACATTTTAAGCCTTCTGATTCTTTAACAAAACAAACTCAAGTGCATGAATAATGTTACTAGAGAAACAGTTCGCTTTCAAAGGTGTTCTGGTGAGGAGTGAGCCTCAGAGCGTCGAAGCCTGATTAAGATCCTTATTGTCATACCAAGAACAATCTAGGGTTTTGAGTTCAATGCCTCCACGCTGTCCCTTCGTCTTGTGCTGGTCTAGTTTTTCTCTTTTCTGATTCCCATGCAAACAGGTCTTGTGCTGGTCTTGATGTTTTCCCTTCACAAAGAGTAGGCAACCTGACACTTATCGAAACGAGCGTAAGTAACTCCCGGTGAGGTAGACTGTATACGAGACGAGAGATGTAAGGCACAGATATGTAGGCATCATGTATAAAGATGTGTGAAATGTATGGTGAGTTGCTGATCAGTTCAGTGTAACAATTGAGGGGCCTGCTGGGCGACCCCAGCCCGTAATATATGACTTTTGCTTGGCACATGCTGTCCTCTTGCGCTCCACTTGTAGGAAGTCGCTGAAGTTGGGTTGATTGAAGATCTGGGCAGCAGTGGGTAATCATCCGCCACTTGGCGATGGTTTAAAAAAATCAGCGTGTTGCGGTGGGATGCGAACGTAGGTCCGGGGGTTTACCATGTCCGCACGCTGACCACTCGGCCATCGTTGTTTAAGTGTGGAGACAGCAGGAGACATTCTGTTGAGTCGACACCAGTGTAGCACCCTGAGAGTGGGGCGGCGCAGAGGTGGTGATATCCAGTGTTACCAGAAGGGATATTCTTATCAATGTGTGGGAAGTTTCTGTAGATGGTACAGTACGTTTGTCCAGCACATTTTAAATCTTCTTCTTCAATTTCTACGTATATCTTATAGGAAAAAAATACGAATGAATAAATTGTAATCTAAAGGAAGCCTGCCAATCCTCGCATACCAATGCGGGGATGTGGTGGTATGAGTGCGGGCGGTCACGTGATTGTCGACACGCTCTGTTACCACAACCTCGTACCCTCGCACATTAGTGTCCCAAAAAGTTTCCATTAATTAGTTCCTTATTTTCTGTATTATCGTAATTAGTTTTATTAGACCGAAAGTAGTTTTTGTCTCGCTTGTTCTTGTACCGTAAAGACAATCGTTAGCGTATCCAAGAATGGACTTCTTACCGTACTTAATTATTTTTTTATTTCGAGCTCTTTTAATGCCTGTCAGCTGCTTTATTTCAGAAGAAGGATGAAAGTGACACTAACCTTAATTCTTTCTCATACATGAACTATCTTACTTTTAAATAACTGTCTACTTTTTCCACCATGCACTAACTATACCCTACCTTATAAAATTATATTTTCAAACGTCTTCGTTTATCTTTCCAGGTCTTTATCTATGTAGTATGCACATGACTCAATGTTGTTTCACTTCGGTTTATCAAGGACAGACTGCCTAGTTTGGACTGTGCGGATATATCTGGATATCAGTGTAAATCTCTCTCTCTCTCTCTCTCTCTCTCTCTCTCTCTCTCTCTCTCTCTCTCTCTCTCTCTCTCTCTCTCTCTGTATTAATGAATATGGTATTGGAATAACTGTGGAAGTATTTTCAATTTCCATGTACTGACCAACACTTAAGGATTGCAGCCGTGTGAGTTGAAAGGAGGTACAGACGTGTGTGACCTTCCCTAAAATTTTGTCTGGTAAAATTTGCATGATTTTGGCGACGAGAGAAGGAAGAGTGGAGGGAGGCAATCTAGCATAAAGACACCTACTGAGCTTTCGTCCGTTTCAGTGTTTAGTTTAGTTTCGTCCCCGAACCTTCTGGTCAATATTTGCGTCCTGTCAACCAATACACCATGGCTGTAGCGACTTGCTCATGACCTATCCTGAGTGGCTGGTTGACATGACATTCTCCACTCTCTCTCTCTCTCTCTCTCTCTCTCTCTCTCTCTCTCTCTCTCTCTCTCTCTCTCTCTCTCTCTCTCTCTCTCTCTCTCTCTCTCTCTCTCTCTCTCACACACACACACACACATACACACATTAGAGTGACTCGCTCTCCCTTCCTCCTCTCCTCTCTTTCACCACGAAGAAAGGCAAAATGCAGAGGTGTAAACGGAAAGGAAATGATCAGGCACACGAAAGGAGGGAAGCGAGCATTGGAAAAAAGGGAAGGGAAATATTTTGATGTGAAGGAACAGCCCTTCCCCGCCCTTTCTACACATGCATACAAATAGTCCTCATATTCTAATTATATATAATTTTCAGAGGGATGCAAATATGGTGTTGCAGGATGAGGAAAGACGAAAAGCACGTGGGGTTGAAAGAAAAAAAATAGTGTTTGTGTATGAGTGTGTGTGTGAGAGAGAGAGAGAGAGAGAGAGAGAGAGAGAGAGAGAGAGAGAGAGAGAGAGACAAAAACAGGTGTGCGGGGAGGCTGATGAAGGACGAAGGAGTGGTCGGGCCAATCAGAGAACACTTCAGGTCACGAGGCAGGCTGTGGCTTATGAGCGAAATTTTTGAGTCGTGAGTGAAAGGGTGGAAAACATTAGGGTTTGGAGGTGCCAAATGTATCAATTTTTAAGAGTTGGGGGAGCGTTGGAAGTGAGCCAAAAGTAAATTTGAGTTTCTCTTGTCCCGTGGCCAGCATGGTGCAGCAGGCAGCCAAGGTGGCGGTGGCGAGCGTGGTGGTGGCTGCGCTTTGCCTGATGACGGTGCCGCAAACACGTGCCGAGGAACGCCAAGACAGGTGTAGGTACAACTTGGGCGCAGGCGGAAGGCAGACCATCTCCTCATCTCTACCTGGCTCTGGCAGACCCTCTGGCAGAGACGTCTTCAAAGCATCCTCCAGAAGGTTCGGGTGATGGCCGTAAATGTTTGTGTAAGCTTGGAATATTAGTCATAATAATGTGGTACGTTCACAGAGCAGGTCGTATATGGCGTTTTTGCATCGGCGGGAAGGAACTCGGAGAGCAGCAGGTGGGGAGTTGACTAGACAGCTTACGGCAGGGGGTAGGGTACGATTCAGTACCGCCATTCCAGCACTGATGTTTCAGCTCCGCCGTTTCCCTCCTGTTGGAAGTACGCCTACATACTGCCTGTGCCTAAGAAGGGTGACCGTTCCAATCCTTCAAAATACCGTCCAATGGATTTACTTTCCAGTCGTTCTAAAGCTTTTGAATCAGTCCTTAAACGGAAGATTCATAGGCATCTATCCACGTCTGACCTATCTGATCGCCAGTTTGGGTTCCGCAAGGGGCATTCTGCTGATGATCTTCGTGCCCTCCTAACTGACTCTTGGTCATTCTCTCTTAGCCGTTTCGGTGAAACTTTCGCTGTTGCCTTAGACATTTGGAAAGCTTTCGATAGAGTCTGGTACAAGTCTTTGCTTCTCAACTTCTCTCCTACGGTTTCTATCCCTTTCTCTGTATTTTCATCTCCAGATTCCTTTCTGGTCGATCTATCTCTGCAGTGGTACACAGTCACTCTTCTTCCCCTAAACGTATTAACAGTGGTGTTCCGCAGGGTTCAGTCCTATCTCCGACTCTCTGTTGTTCATTGATGATCTTTCCAAAACAAACTGTCATATCCAGTCTTACGCCGATGACTTTGCTCTGCACTACTCAACATCTTTTGATAGAAGACCCTCCCAACTGGAACTACACGATTCCAGGTTGGAGGCCGCAGAACGCTTAAACTCAGACCTTAGTATCATTTCCACTTCGGGCAAGAACTTGGTGTCCTTCAATGCCTCAAAAACTCAGTTTCTCCACCTTTCAACTAGACACAATCTTCCCAACACGCTGACTGCTCTTCTGAACTTGCTAACTGCATGCCTACCCCTTCCCGCAGCCCCACTGCACACGACTTTCTACTCTAGCTCATCCCTATCCTGTCCAAATCCCTTATGCAAGAGTTAACCAGCATCTTAACTCTTTCATTCCTTACACTGGCAAATTCTTGAACAATTTGTATTGACTCCCACCTACGACTTGAACTCTTTCAAGAGGAGAGTATCGGGACTCCTCTCCTTCCGAAATTGACATCACTTTTCGCCACTCCCCTAAACTCTTTTTATAGGGGCAGCGATTAGGAGGCTTTTTTTTTTTTTTTACCCTTGAGCTGCTTCCTTTGATGTAAAAAAAAACCGTCATTTCTGTAACTGTACTGGCTTTTAGGCCGATACAGTCTGAAGAAATTTCACGAGATAGCATACAGCAGGAGCTATGCCACACACTGGCATGTCTGTCACTACACTGTGGCTGTTTGGCCGATGCAATGAATACACTGAAGAAAGTTCATCTATTCTTTTCACAGGAACATTATTTTTGTTACATTGATTCACTACAGAGAGAGAGAGAGAGAGAGAGAGAGAGAGAGAGAGAGAGAGAGAGAGAGAGAGAGTCTAATAAGACGAGCCGAAAATTTGCCACAAGACATTTTTCCGACAGAGTAAGAGGGACAGAAGGGGGAGGGGGATTGGCGTTCCATTGGTGATGGTGAGCGCCTTGGTGATTTGCTCTGCTCCCGCCGTAACTCAGCTCGTTTTGAAATGTCCATTCCTTCAGCCAATATCTGCCCCACGATGACGGATACCCATTATTTGTATGTTACGTGACACCAAATGTATTCAAGATTATCGTTTGTTGATGCATTACACGCATTACACAGAATATAGAGAAACTTAAGTAAAATAAAGAAGCGCTGTTGAGTGTCCGCTCTCCTACAGGTTTTGCCCAATCCCCGTCGAGTTAGCTGTCAACCCATCACCAGCAACAGAGCGGCTATGATGCTCTTCCTTCATCGTCTATTGAGAATATATTAGTAGTAGTCTCATTATTATTATTTATATTATTATTATTTATATTATTATTATTATTATTAGTAGTAGTAGTAGTAGTAGTAGTAGTAGTAGTATTAGTATTATTATTAGTAGTAGTAGTAGCAGCAGTAGTTGTGGTACTATAAATATATTATAAAATGGGTAATTTCGAAATTCTCTCTCTCTCTCTCTCTCTCTCTCTCTCTCTCTCTCTCTCTCTCCGACAGGTGCTCGAATTACAACTTCACTTGTGTGGGCGGCCGCCTCACCATTTCTTTCAGCGAAACGGTGAGATGCGCGATCGGAAGTCTTACTGCCATTTTCGATGGGAGAAATGTGAGGTGAGTGTGTGTGTGTGTGTGTTAACAAAATATATCTATTAATTCCTCACATCCCGTCTCTCCACTAACAAGTGTGTGTGTGTGTGTGTGTGTGTGTGTGTGTGTATCAGAGGGAGAGAGAGTTATATACAACACATTCATATTAATTCGTCACTGCCTTATCCCTTCACTAAACAGTGTGTGTGTGGGGAAGGGGGAGTGAGGAAGAGGGAAATAATTAAAAGACGACACACATCTATTGATTCTTCATTACATCGTCTCTCACTACACAGGGTGTGTGATAGCTTCTCAAGGACCCTCCAAACCAGGGGAAGATCCTTAAGGGTCTTAGCCAGCCGCCGTGGTGGCTCTGGTGGTCACGGAGGACGCAGCTTAAGTGCGAGCAGCGAGAGTGGGGATGTGGGCAGGAGACAGCATGGTGGACACGGCTCTGGAGGACATGGTTCTGGAGGACACGGCTCTGGAGGACACGGCTCTGGAGGACACGGTTCTGGAGGACACGGTTCTGGAGGACATGGCTCTAAAGGCGACCGCTATAAATTCACAGTGGAGTGCATTGTTGAAACCACAACCTCTTCCACTTCCACCACTACCACTACCACTACCACTACCCCTACCACTACCACTACCCCTACCACTACCACTACCCCTACCACTACCACTACCCCTACCACTACCACTACCCCTACCACTACCACTACCACTTCCGGTTAGACCTATTACCTGCCACCATCACTACCACCACCACCACAACGCCACTACCAAGAAGACGCCACCCCCACTACCAACCACCCAACCAGTAGTGCGGACCCCACTATCGCCCTTTAGACTTACCACCACCATCACGTCTACTGCCGCTACTACCACCATGATGACGATGACAAGGCAAGAGGAAAGTATGATGATTGGCACGATGAAAATTGTGGTGGTGGTTGTTTATTAATTGGGGTATTTGATCATGGCGCCGCAACCACCATGGACACATAGCGCTGGTGGTGGTGGTGGTGGTGGTAAAGATATTTTTTGTTGATAAAATCACCGGATTTTATTTATTTATTTATTTATTTATTTTTTTTGACTGATGTACCCATGAAACCCTGCACGTTTTGCACTTTCAAATATATCATAATAGCATGAGACGTTTTGTTTGATTTCAATATACTGTTTCTCAGAGAGCGTTATACAGAAGTAGATGAAGTCTCCGTTTCAGTGCTTAGGTAGCCAGACAAAGGACTGAACAAAAAATATGTATACAAATGTCTGCAAGTTTCCACGAAATAAGGCAAAGGGTGCCAAAAATATATTTTCCATTTTCGGCATAGAGCTACTGTTGATGTTATTATGTTGATGTTATTACATTATTTGCCGCCAAACCTACCGGAAATGGACGCGACTTATTCTAGAAAATTTTCTACGGAAACACACACACACACACACACATGCGCGCGCACACACACACACACACACACACACACACACACACACACACACACACACACACATGTGCACACACACACACACACACACACACACACACACACACACATGCGCACACACACACACACACACACACACACACACACACACACACACACACACCGCTCCGCTCCGGTAGCTACATTAAGTGAAGATTAAGTGGAGTCTCTGCCCTGTCAGGCTCCGCCTTGGCGGGCTGAGGTTCGAGTCTCGCTCAGGCTTAGATTTTTCCGCTGACAGGGAGCGGTTTGTACCCCTTTGAGCAAAGGAGATGGGGTGTGTGGTGTTGAAGGCCCCAGGAGGACTCAGAAATCGGCTATAATGAGCTTCTATTAATCGAAAGAATACTTTCAGGCGATGACGAGTTCAGCTCGTGATCAGGCCGTGGTGACTTACACACACACACACACACACATACACACACTAACAAACAAACAAACAGTACAAAAAAAGCTACTTGCAGCTTCTCAAAAGAATACAGACTGGGAGAAGAAATATTGTAATAGGACGGCTGTTTCTGAGCTTAATAGTAACCAGGATAATTGATTTGGCTATGCAATCGTGGCGCCGCATCTACAGAGATCTTTTGGCAGCGAACATATTAAAATTATACAGTTAAAAATCATGAATATATAAAAAGTTAAAGATGCGTAATAATAGTTTTAAAAATAATATAGAAGCAGCCACCTACAGCAGTAAGGTTAGAGATGGAAGACATCAGCCTCCTGGAGGTAACCCATTACCTATGTTCCGGGAGAGCTTCTCCCTCGGCACCAGGGAGAGAGAAACTTCCATCACCATCCCGACACCGGAAAAGGTACCGCTCTCGCAGGTCAACCAGACTGGGACGCTCGACTGGCAAGCGCCTAACAGTCAAAGGGACCAAACAGTCATCAGAGTAAGGTTGAACTCCCCGGGACATGAAAGCATGTGTGTAGCGAGTGTGGTTCATCCTGAGGCGGGTGAGAACGGTGCCCTTTCGACCCCTTATAAGGGAGTATGACCAGGAACACAAAGCTCTGGTCGTGATCTCTCCCATCTTGGTTGTGACTGTCAGGTCATCCCAGATGGCCTTCCACAGGCTTGAATACGAACCAAACAGAGGGGTAAAGGTCCCTGCAGGAGAGAGGACATATAAAGGGAGGACGAGAAGCAGCGACCCGTGCCACCTCATCGGCCTCCTCATTGCCACGTACAGAGACATGGGCAGGGACCCAACAAAATGTCACCTCATGGCCACGCCGTTGTCCAGAACACACCAGCAAAATCTTCTAAAATGACAGGATGTGTGCTAGTAAAATTTCTCAAATTTAATAGTGTTGCGTGTGTCAGAAAAAAAAATAGTAAACCGAGCCACAGGCATGGCAGAGTTCTCCCAAAACGGAAGAACTCTGGGAAGACGGCCCCGATTCCGAGGACAGCACATCGGACTTGGAGCGTCCAACGAGAATAAATGGCGCCACGATAAAAATTGCCTGCGCCATGACGGGCTTGGGTCGACCACCAGGCACCTGAAGAAAGCCTACCGGCGCTATAGGGGAACACGTAAAAAAAAAAAAAAAGACGTGGCATGGAAAGAAAAATATGAGAAACAGCTGCCGAGAAGTTCCCTCCGACACAGTTGCCGTATTAAAACGAAAGTTTCGACAACACTATGTGTCAGGAAACGCCCACGGGGCGATGGGAGGTACTATAGAGATTGGAAAGTATGGCAGTGAAAGGTCCCTGATGGTATCACGAGCAAGTAATCCGAAGGGGCGAGGGGCGTTCTGTACCGTCTCCGCCAGTTCTTCTCCCCTGCACAGTTGCTGTCCATATACAGGGGCCTTGTCCGCCCTCGTATGGAGTATGCATCTCATGTGTGGGGGGGCTCCACTCACACAGCTCTTCTGGACAGAGTGGAGGCAAAGGCTCTTCGTCTCATCAGCTCTCCTCCTCATACTGATAGTCTTCTACCTCTTAAATTCCGCCGCAATGTTGCCTCTCTTTCTATCTTCTATCGATATTTCCACGCTGACTGCTCTTCTGAACTTGCTAACTGCATGCCTCCCCCCCTCCCGCGGCCCCGCTGCACTCGACTTTCTACTCATGCTCATCCCTATACTGTCCAAACCCCTTATGCAAGAGTTAACCAGCATCTTCACTCTTTCATCCCTCACGCTGGTAAACTCTGGAACAATCTTCCTTCATCTGTATTTCCTCCTGCCTACGACTTGAACTCTTTCAAGAGGAGGGTATCAGGACACCTCTCGTCCCGAAACTGACTTATCTTTCGGCCACCTCTTTGGATTCTTTTTAGGAGCAGCGAGTAGCGGGCTTTTTTTTTTATTAATGTTTACTTTTTTGTGCCCTTGAGCTGTCTCCTTTGCTGTAAAAAAAAAAAAAAAAAAAAGAAGGGGCTTCTTATTATATGACGTGTCCAGGGTGACATCACTAGCAAAGTTGGGTTCTTGGGGTGGCGTTGTTTTCTATACCAGCACTTTGCAAGTGGTTCATCTCCATACATGCAGTCTATGGGTTGCATTCCGGCGTCAACTAATATGCTTGCAATAGGAGACGACCGTAAGGCACTTGTTACCAGTCGAACTGCAGCATGGTGGACTGCATCGAGAGTGCAGAGGCGAGCAGGTGTGGCATACGTGTATACTTTGCATGAGTATGAGAGCCTGAATCCAATAAGAGCTTAGTACAGGTGCAGTAGCGCGGTGCGGTCTGCGCCCAACGAAGTGCCTAAGAAAACACGAAAGAGATCGTGACCTCATGCTGTGTTTTCAAGTCTCTTAAGTGTGGGAGTCATGTAAGACGCTTGTCAAATACTAGACCTAGGAACTTGTGCTGTTCTACTAGTGTCAACTAAGACCCGCATAGTGTGAGGGCGGGGTCTGGGTCCCCTCGGGGGACGAAGATTCATGGCAATCGATTTATATGAGAATCGGAAGCCATCGCGAAGTCCTGTCTATAGCTTGCTGTAGTCGTTGCTCTGCAGTAGACATTCGATATGACTAAACCAGAGAGTGCTAGGTCGTCGAGGAAAAGCGAGAGCGAGACACCGTCAGGGTGTGATGTTGTAATCACATTTATGGCCACGGCAAAAAGAGTGACACTCAGGACGCGTCCATGGAGGACTCCTTCCTGTTGCTGATATGATGGGGAGTATGACGTTCCAACTCTGACGCGGAAGGTCTGATCTTTGAGAGAGACCTTCACAATTATGGCACCCGAACACGGAGTCCACTTATGTAGTTGCTAAATTATCTCGTACCTCCATGTTGTGTCGCAGGCCTTCTCTCGTCGAAGAAAACGCAGACCATGTGTTGTTGTAGTGCAGTAACTTGCCTGATGGGCGAGCCTCCCATAACTCACTCTGCGAGTGGGATACCTCTTTGGCTGACTCGTTAGGGAGTGGCTCTCCCGTCTCGCTGGTCGCGGGTTCGATCCCCGGCGCCGGCAAAACCTTTCCTTGTCTGGATTAATTTCTCGTGTGTTTCGTTACACACCGAGGTCGTGTGTGAGTGTAGTAAAGAGAAAATTCTGGCGTTTCATTGTCTCTGCAAGGGAGCGACAGATAGGCGACTGGAGGTGTACCAAGGCATCCACAGTTGAATCAGACGGAAGTTCACCCTCTTCTCCATCGATTTCCTAAGGCATGACGTTAGGGCTATGGGGCAGTAATGCAATGGTTGTGAGCCGTCCATCCTAGGCTTATGGAAGTACAAGTGACTCACGCCACCTACTTGGACTTTTGCAGCAAACAGCATATAATATCTGGAGAAGCAAGGTCATAGTGGTAAGGCTAAACTTTCGGAGCAAGGCGTATGGAATGTTGTCCGGACCCGGCGATCGAAGTGTCATTGCAACGGGATAAAGCTGAGTGTAGTTCTCGCATGGAGAACGGAACGTTGTACCTTTCTCCATTTAGGGACGAGAAGTCTGGCTGGCGACTCCTGCTCTTCCAAGTGGCGACGTACTTCAGGTGGTCTGGAATCTCGCAGAGACACGGGAGCAAATGCACTGTCAATAGCGGCGGCGACTTCAGCGCCTTCAGATACTATGTTGTTGATTTTAAATGTAGCTGGTTGGCGTGATGGGAATATTCTAGCTATTATGTGTACTCCCTTCCACACCTGTCTCATCTGTGTCTTTGTCTGGAGACATAACTTACAAATGAGGAACGTCGTGTCTCCAAAAATAGATATGGAGTAATGCAGAGTCGAGTCGTTAGCGTAGGCGTGGATAGGACAGTTTGCTTTGGAAACATGATACGTAATGAATAAAAGAGTGATGGGTTAAGCGAGCTCTGCGGGACACCACTATTAATAGGTTAAAGAATAGAACAGTAACCATCTACCACAGTAGAGATAGATCGGCCGGAAAGGAAACTGGAGATAAAAGTACGGAGAGAGGGATAGTATCCGTAGGAAGTTAGTTTAGAAAGCAAAGACTTGAGCCAGACTCTGTCAAAAGCTTTCGAGATATCTATGGCAACAGCAGAAGTTCCACCGAAACGGCTAAGAAAACATGACCACAGTCAGTTAAGAAAACAACATCACCATACAGTATAACGCCCCTTACGGAACCCATACTGGCGATCATGTAATGTGTATATTATAATGTACATGTGAATGTATGACTGTACGTGTGGCGACACCCGGTTGGTGTCGCACAATAGGATGTTTAACAACACGTCGTGCGTTTGGCCGTGGGAAGCTGTGATGAACTGAAACTAGGATCAGCAAATGACGACTTTCATCAGCCGTCATCAACCGAAAGCCCCACCCTTCCGGACGAACTACTAGCAAATAAAACCGAGCGAACAACGCAAAGTCGGGGGAGAAGACTGGTGACGGGCAGGTGAGCGGTGCTCCGCTGCCCCGCGCCCTGTGGCGGTGTGGCTGTCTCTGATTTAGTGCGAGTACTCGCTCACGCAAACTGTAAACCTTATGTACAATTGTTAATATAGTTAAAATTATATTTTGTATTGGTATTGCCCTGTGAGAGAGAGAACTAAAGTGAACTAAAGTGAACTTATAACGGCTACCGTTCGGCCAACTAAAAGGCTATTGTGTTATCTCACCTACTACAATCAACTTGTGAAGCAGGCCACGGTAACACCGGCCCTGTGACGAGTGAATAACAGTTCGCGCCTTAACTATAACATTTAACGCAACCACATTAAAAATAATGCTTAAAAGTCGTTAACAATCAGATAGAAGGTCAGAAGTTGATAGATGCTAAAAAATCTTCCGATTAAGGATTGATTCATAAGCTGTAGAAAAACAGGATAATAATGCAATAAGACGGCAGTTTGAGGGATTGAAACGATCACTCTTCTTAAACGCAGGCTGTATGTAGGCGTACTTCCAGCAGGAAGGAGAGGTAGATGTTGAAAGACAGAGAGTTTGACCAGGCATGGCGTCAGCCTTCTGAGGATTGATGCCAGAGAGGGCATAGAAAACACCGGTCTTAAGAATTTTCTTAAAAGGCATAGTGGAGTGATAGGGGGGATGAGTGGGAGACATATGCCCTGAATCGCTCCCACATTAACATACTGTAGAGAAATAAATATATAGTTGTGGGATTAGTAAAAACAAGGAGATAGGCTAATATGGTTACAGTAAATGTGTGTGTGTGTGTGTGTGTGTGTGTGTGTGTGTGTGTGTGTGTGTCAAAGAGAGAATTATTTTTTTTCAGGAGTAGGCTATAAATAGTTTCTTTTGTAGCTACATAACTTACTGTTATACTCATTTATTACTGTTCATATATTGTACAGCACAGACCATTTTAACATTGGATGCTGGACGATATAAAACTCCATAAATATAACAGTAGGTTAGTTCGCTGAATGAGCTAAATGTTGATCGCCTACTCCTGTAAAAAATAGTTGAGGCGTATTTGTGGAGTAGAGAACAACGTACGTTTACCTCTCATACACCACACAGCCATGGGCAGAGTGGTGATGTTATAATAAACTAATAGGGTGACTAAGGGGAACAGAAAACCCCTGCCTTGGTTATGCTGTAAGGAGAGCCACCCACCGCCACGAGGGAACTAGCGAGCATGTGTGTTTGTTCGTGCGTGTGCTTTTTAAATAGCAGCGCATGCGCACACAGAGGGTCCTTTTCCTAGTGAGGGTCCTTCTTATACTGCTACACCACTTTTGCGGCCTATACCTGACGCCCCAGTCCCGCACTGTGAACACAATGGTGAAGGTGACCCCGCTCACTCTCGTGGCCGCCGGAAACGCTATTAATCAACCCCTTTGGCACATACAGTATATATGCATTAGGGAAACTACATTAACACAGAAAAAAATCCCGTCATGAACACCATTGAGTGCTGGAACGGCACGACTGTGAGCGGGATAACCTTCACCTTCATGTTCGCAAAGCGGGACTTTGGGGTCAGGTAGGGAGTAGGTAGGAAGACATTTACCGAAACGGGCGTAAGCCACTCCCGGTGATCAGAGGATCATAGAGTTAGAGAATAGGGTTACGACTCTCGCCGCCCAGGTACACTTACTGGTTAGTGCAGCAGCAACAAGCCCCGCCTCCTCCTCCTCCCCTTCCTCTTCCTCTTCTTCCTCGTCCTCCTCCCCTCCACTATTGTCTTCACCCACACAGCAGCCCCTCCCATCCTCCTCCTCCTCCTCCTCGACCATCTCCGATCTCCCCGCTTCCCACCCCTCCTTCTCCTCTTCTTCCTCCTCCTCCTCCTCCTCCTCGCCTTCCTCTTCCATCCCCCCTCTCCCCTCTCCCCGCCCACCCTCCTCCTCCTCCTCCTCTCCCTCTCTCTCCTCCTTGTCTTCCGCCTCTTCGCTCGTCCCTCCCTCCCACACCTGTCCTTCACCTTCCCCTTCCCCCTCTTCCTCCTCCCTCTCCTCGTCCGTCCCTCCCTCCCCCACCTCACTCTCCCTTTCACCTACTCCTCCTTCCTCCTCCTCCTCCTCCTCCTCCTCCTCCTCCCCCTCCCCCTCCTCCTCCGCCTCCAATTCCTCGCCTTCCTCTTCCGTCCCCTCTCCCTCTTCCCGCCCACTCTCCTCCTCCTCCTCCTCCCCCTCTTTCTCCTCCTTGTCCTCCGCCTCCTCGCTCGTCCCTCCCGACCACACCTGTCCCGTAGCGTCCCTTTCCCCCTCTGCCACCTCCCTCTCCTCGTCCGTTCCTCCCTCCACCACCTCACCCTCCCTTTCTCCTTCTTCCTCTTCCTCCTCCTCCTCCTCCTTTCCACCTTCCACCTCTTCCACAATTTCTCCTCGTTCTTCACAGCAGGTCCTTCCCCTCCCTTCCCGCTCTCCCCTCCCCCCTTCACTCACCCCTCCTAGCCCCCCTTCCGACCGTCGGGTTCGTGGTGTTGGTGCTAGTCAGGTTCGTTATGGTGGCAGGGATTTTTGCGCCCAGGAAAAGAACAGGACGAGGGGTGGTTTCCCAGGGGCAGGGGTGGGCCATATATCAGACAGGATTGAGGCGTGTATGGCAAGCGAGGGATCGAACCCCATTGTCTTTCTCAGCTGTGGCGGAAACGACGTTTCTCGTGTGCCAAGCGAGGACCTTCTCAGGCGTTTTAGAGAATTGTTAGGCAGGATACGTGACGCTGGTGGGTCGCCAGTAGTGTGTGGCGTCCTGCCAAGGAGGGGCGTTGGCGATGGATGGCTGTTCCAGGGCGATAGCAGTGAACAGCAGACTTGCTGAGCACTGCGAGCGCAATGGGTGGCTGTTCGTCGACAATTGGGACCTCTTCTTTGGCAACGACGCCCTCTACGCCCGTGACGGGATACACTTGACGTTCAAGGGTGTTGAGGCTCTCTCAGACTCCCTTGAGCGAGCACTTGGTACCCTGAGGGATTTTTTAGTATAGGCGAGGGGGGGAGGAGTAATGGGAGCAATGGGAGGAGTAATGGGAGGGGACATCTAGCTCATAATATAACCAGGCAGCTTAGAAGTAATTCAAGGGGAGTAACAGAGGACGGGCTAAGAATCTTCTATACTAACAGCAGGAGCCTCAGAAACAAGATAGACTTACTAAGGGGTGAAGCTTGTTCAGAAAATTTTAACATAATAGCGATCACTGAGACATGGATAGACACTGCTAATAGAAATTTTAGATCAGAATTTGAAATAACGGGTTATCAGATGTTTCACAAAGACAGAAGGGGCAGAAAGGGAGGTGGAGTTGCGCTATATGTTAAAGACTCACTTAAATGTTTAGTTAACAACTCAGTCAAAACTAACTTGGATTCAGAATCAGTTTGGGTGGACGTTTACAAAGGGAAAGAAAAACTAACTCTAGGAGTTATATACAGGCCACCCAACCTTAACAGGCAGGACACGAGTATATTACTACAGGAGATTGGCAGGGCGAGTATGAGTAGAAATGTCTGCGTAATGGATGACTTTAATTATAGGAATATAGACTGGGAAGATCTAGTGGGTGACCTGGAAGCCGAGGACTTTCTTGAAGTTATACAAGATAATTTCCTTAAGCAGGTAGTTACTGAGCCTACCAGAGGAGATAACATATTAGACTTAGTCCTAACCAATAATGGGAACTTGCTACGTGAGTTGGAGGTGGGCGGAGAGTTAGGAAATAGTGATCACAGAACGGTTCGTTTTAGCTTAGACTGGGCGGTAACCCGCGAACCAAACCCAGTGTTAGTGCCAGATTTTAGAAGAGCAAACTACGAGGGGCTTCGAAGACATCTTGAAGGGGTAAACTGGGATAATTTAGGGATTCATGAGGGCCAGAACTGCGGATTGGAAAGCCAGGAGAACCAGGTAGAAATGTCTTACAATAATTTAGTTAGAGTAATAGTAGAGGGGCAAGAACAGCATATACCACAGCGAACACTTAGAAAAGAAAACAATGATCCTAAGTGGATGACTCGTGGACTAAAACACGAGATTGGGTTAAAGAAGGGAATTTATCAGAAAATAAAGAATGGGGAAACATATCTCAGGAGCCGGTACGTCGAACTATCTAGATTAGTTAAGAAAAACACCAGGATAGCAAAAAAGAACTATGAGATCAAAGTAGCAAATGAGGCGAAAAGTAATCCTAAGGGCTTCTTTCAGATGTATAGAACAAAAACACGGGAGAAAATTGGACCGCTGAAAACAAACACAGGGGAGCTAGTAGAAAATTACGAGAATATGAGCACATTGTTGAACGACTACTTCCTTTCAGTATTCACACAGGAGAATCGAACGACTATACCGGAAAGAGTTCAGGTGTACGAGGGCGGGGATGGCGATAAATTGAGGGATATAATCATTACCAGGCAAGTAGTTCAGGATGAGATAGATAAGCTTAAGAAGAACAAGTCGCCAGGTCCTGACGGGATATTTCCGAGGGTATTAAATGAGTTAGGTGATGTAATCAGTGACCCACTAACCGACATCTTTAAGATGTCGGTAAATACTGGCTATGTGCCGAGCCTATGGAAAGTAGCTAATGTGACGCCGATTTTTAAAAAGGGGGACAGGTCAGTTGCTTCAAACTATCGCCCAATTAGCTTAACATCGGTTATAGGGAAGATGCTGGAGTCCATAATAGCCAGGAACATTCGGGAGCATTTAGAGAAACATAGCTTAATTCACGACTCGCAGCATGGGTTCACAAAAGGTAGGTCATGCCTCACCAATCTCTTGTCCTTTTCTACAATAAAGTATTTGAGGCGGTTGACAGAGATGAAAATTATGATGTAATCTATCTTGATTTTAGTAAAGCGTTTGACAAAGTTCCTCACCAACGACTGTTGCTTAAATTACAGGCTCACGGAGTAGAGGGTAAAGTTTTGAACGGGGTCAAGGCGTGGCTTAGCAATAGGAAGCAAAGAGTGCAAATCAATGGTAAAAGATCTGACTGGGGATGTGTTACGAGTGGGGTCCCACAAGGTTCGGTATTAGGTCCACTTTTGTTTATTATTTATATCAATGACTTAGACACAGGAATTAGTAGTGATGTTAGTAAATTTGCAGATGATACCAAGATCGGCAGAGTAATTGAGTCGGACCAGGACGCTAGTATTCTCCAAGGTGAACTCAACAGATTATATGACTGGGCGGATAAATGGCAGATGGAGTTCAATGTAGGGAAGTGCAGTATTCTGAGTGTAGGTAGGAACAACCCCTCACATAACTATTGCTTAAATGACACTCTCATAAGTAGGTCTGGGTGCGAGAGGGATTTAGGGGTCTTAGTGAGCTCTGATCTCCGTCCAAGGGCACAATGCATTCAAGCTAGAAATCGAGCTACTAGGGTACTGGGATTTATTTCAAGGAGCGTAAGCAACAGAAGCCCCGAAGTCTTCCTCAAACTATATTTAGCATTAGTTAGACCTCATCTTGACTATGCGGTTCAGTTCTGGTCACCCTACTATAGAATGGATATCAAAATGTTAGAATCGGTGCAGAGGAGGATGACTAAGATGATTCAGGGGTTGAGAAACTTGCCATACGAGGAAAGACTCAAACAGTTAAACTTGCATTCTCTAGAAAGGCGAAGGGTGCGTGGAGACATGATCGAGGTTTATAAATGGATGAAGGGCTTTAATAAGGGAGACATTCATAAGGTTTTGTTGGTAAGAGAACCGGGTAGGACACGAAGGAACGGGTTTAAACTGGATAAATTCAGATTCAACAGGGACATAGGTAAAAATGGGTTTACTAACAGGGTGGTGGATGAGTGGAATAGGCTTAGCAGTCATGTGGTGAGTGCCAATACAACTGTCACATTAAAAAATAGACTAGATAAATTCATGGACAGCGATATTAGGTGGGGTTAGATACACGGGAGCTTAGGGTCAAAGGAGCTGCCCCGTACAGGCCTACCGGCCTCTTGCAGACTCCTGCGTTCTTATGTTATGTTCTTATGTTCTTATGTACATACAGGAAACGAGGAGGGTTCTGCAAGCCCACCAAATACAATTCCCGTGTCCTCACTTTCCGTTTCCCTATTGTCTCATTAACACCAGAGAGTAGTTCAGCATGCTATCCAAAGACAGATCCTCTTACTTTCCACACCACACTACAAACACGCAACACACTCCATTTCCCCCCCAAAATTAAAAATTCATAATAGCAAAGAAAAACAATACCTCGGAGTCCCCGCCTGGGAGGGGGGGACCACAAATGCCCGAAGAGCGGACTCCCCCTTTGACTCCAGACATAAGAGGGGTCTTGATAGCTCGTCAAATTATTTATTTATAAATTTCTGCAACATTCACGATCTGCGTTCCAATGTTTATTATGTGGAACACCACCTCTCCTCCTCTAAACCTCACCTTCTTTTCCACATCGAAAGTTAGGTTTCTGGGGCTACTGACAGTAATCTCTACTTTGTTGCCTCCTACTATCTCTATCATAAATATCAATCAAAAGCTGGATGTTGCGTCTACATGTGCAACGACATCACTTTCTTTCGTGCCCACGACCTTGACTCTTCTGAATTTAAAATCCACCATCTGGCTAAGACCCGACCATCTTGGAGACATGCCCAACATTCTTTATCTTTTCCTAATCTCTAACCCTTTGGCTTACTCTTTTAAACTGTTCTTTCTATTAGGCTCCTCCGATTACAACCTTATTTTTGTATTCTGTCCTATCGCTACTGTACAGCCTCTGGATCCACCGAAGAAGTGGTGCTTCTGGCATTTTGCTTCAGCTCGGTGGGGCGACCTGAGGATGTACTTTTCCAATTTCCCGTAGAATGATTACTGCTTCCAGGAGAAGGACCCCTCTGTATGTGCCAAGCGCATCACAGAGGTGATTGTCTCTGGAATGGAGGCACACATTCCACGTTCTTTCTCTACCCCCAATGATAAAAAGGCTTGGTTCAATCACGCTTGCTCTCGTGCTATGAAAGATAGAGAGGCGGCTCACAAAAGGTACCAGTGCCTTCGTACTTCTGCTAATCATAATCTCAACATTTCCGCCCGGAATCGTGCGAAATTTACTCTCCTACTAACTAAAAACTCTTTTATCAATAGAAAGTGCCGCAACTTTGCTTTCTCTAATTCTCCAAGAGGCTACTGGCACCTACCCAAAAATGTCTCCACCAATTTCACTTCTTCATCTTTACCTCCTCTCCTTAATCCTGACGGCAGCACCTCCGTCACGTTTGTCTCTAAGGCTGAACTCTTCGCTCAGACTTTCTCTAAAAAGTCCACTCTAGGCGATTCAGGGCATATTCCTCCTACACTCCCCCCCCCTCCCCCCTCTGACTCCTTTATGCCTGTTATTATGATTCATAAGAATTAAGTTTTCTTGTCTCTAGCCTCAATCCTCAGAAGGCTTCTGGACCTGATGGAGTGTCTCCTGTTGTCCTTAAGAACTGTGCTTCTGTGCTGACACCCTGCTTGGTCAAACTCTTTCGCCTCTGCCTTTCAACATCTACCTTTCCTTCCTACTGGAAGTATGCCTACATACAGCTTGTGCCTAAGACGTGTGACCGTTCCAATCCCTCACACTACTGTCCTATAGCTTTACTTTCCTGTCTTTGTAAAGCTTTTTAAATCAATCCTTAACCGGATGATTCATAAGCATCTGTCCACTTCTGACCTTCTATCTGATCGCCAGTAAGAGTTCAGCAACGGGCGTTGTACTGGTAATCTTTTTGTTCTCTTAACTGACTCTTGGTCATCCTCTCTTAGACGTTTCGGTGAAACTTTCTCAGTTACCATTGACATATCGAAAGTTTTCGATAGAGTCTGGCACAAGTCTTTGCTTTCTAAACTATCCTCCCACGGATTCTATCCCTCTCTCTGTACCTTAATCTCTAGTTTACTTTCCGGTCGTTCTATCTGTTGTGGTAGATGGTCACTATCCTTCCCTTAAACCTATCCCGCAGGGCTCTGTCCTATCTCCCACTATCTTCCTGTTACTCTTCAATGCTCTTTCTAAAACGAACTGTCCTATCCACTCTTACGCTGATGACTCTACTCTGCATTATTCAACTTCTTCAGAAGACCCTTCCAACACGAATTGCAAAACTCCAGACTGGAGGCTGCAGAACGCTTAACCACAGACCTTACAATCATTTCTGATTATGGTAAGAGGAACCTGGTGTCCTTCAACGTCTCAATATTTTAATTCCTCCACATATCAACTCGACACCATCTTTCAACCACTTATCCCTTTTCTTCGACGACACTCAGCTGTCGCCTTCTTCTACACTAAATATACTGGGTCTATCCTTAACTCAAAATCTTAACTTCACATATTCTCTCTTACTAACTCAGGTTCCTCGAGGTTGGGCGTTCTGTATCGTCTCCGCCAGTTCTTTTCCCCCGCACAGATGCTGTCCATATATAGCGGTCTTGTCCGCCCTCGTATGGAGTATGTATCTCACGTGGGGAGGGGATGGGGGGCTCCACACATACAGCCTTTTTGGACAGGGTAGAGTCGGCTTTTCGTCTCATAAATTTCCTTTCTCTTACTGAGTCTTCTACCCTCTTAAATTCCACCGCAATCTTGCCTCTCCGCCGCAATGCTGCCTCTTTTCCTATCTTCTACCGACATTTTCATGTTGACTGCTCTTCTGAACTTGCTAACTGCTTGCCTATCCCCCTCCCGCGGCCCCGCTGCCCTCGACTATTTACTCTTGCTCATCCCTATACTGCATGTTAACCAGCATTTTCATTCTTTTATCCCTTCTGCTGGTAAACTCTGGAACAGCCTTCCTTTACCAGACCTCATTCAATAGAGGAATGACAAGACACCTCCCGAATTGACCTACCTTTTGGTCTTTTGTTCTATTTTTCTTTTGTTGGAGCAGCGCTTGACGGCTTTTTTGTTGCCACTTTGTTTTAGTGTCTTTGAGCTATCTCACTTGTAAAAATAAAAAAAATATAAAGCTACAGAAGTGGCTGTTGGCGTAGTTTGTATACTGCCCTGGCTTCTACTCAAAGACCCGGGTTCGATCCCATTGATGCACTGTGTTAATGCAGGTTCCTTAATGTTATAAGAATCCTCTCTGGGGCCATGTGACCAGTACTGTTGCGGCGTCAGGATATATCGATCAGTCATTCGTAGCATCTAAATCCGGGGAGCCTGCCGTCAGTGACGGGTGCAGGGTAAAACCTACAGGACCCCTGCACCTCGAAGGAGGAAGGGCCCCCTAGCCCCTCTTTTTGTTTTTTTGGGGGCCGGGGTGCTGCAAAAGCGGCGCCCGCTCGCAGAACCGGACCCGGGGTTAGCTTGTGGAGGGCTCTGCATGTGGGCTTCTGAAAAGTCCGGAGCCTCTCGGAGGATGACCGACTTCCCTACTCACCAAATGAGTTCAGAAGGCTGAGGGTGGATATAGTAGGACTCTTTGAGACGAGGAAGCCTGGAAATGGCGAGATCAGTGAGGGGGGGTACACCTACTACTGGTCCGTCATGATCAATGGTGAGCTATGGACATCTCCAGCCAACAGCAGCCATTAATTTTGTGGTTGAGGTTACTTCGGTTGATGAGCGTATAATGCGAGTGAGGCTGAAGCACACACTGGGCTTCATGTCTCTTGTTGCAGTGTATGCTCCTACAAAGATGTGTAAAACTGAAAAGAAGACGTTCTACGCCAAACAAGCCTCCGTATTAGACCAATGCCCTCCTCGGGTCACACTCATTGTCCTGGGCGACTTAAACTGCTGCTACTAGCACTGACAGGGTTGGATATGAGCTATGTGTTGGTCACCATGGTTCTGGTACCAGAAACATCAACAGCTCTCTTCTCCTGAACTTTGCAAGATCCAGGAAGTTGAAAATTCTGGGTTCATGGTACCACAGACCAGTGCTGCACCGCTGGACTTGTTATAGCGATGCCGTAGGGGTAGCTAAGGAAATTGACCACATCCTCGCAAGTACTCGTTGGTGGATCCCTCAGTTCTAAAGGGTTTTCCGGAGTGCTGAGTTGTTTGGAACTGATCACAGGCTTGTTGTTGCAACACTCAGGCTTCATATCAGCTCAAAAAGAATCTCGAGATGCAACAATACCATGTTCCATCTCGAGAGGCTGAAAGACCTGGCATGTTTTTTGGGAGTATGCAGTGACACTCTATTCGGTTGAATGTGTTCAGCACCCTCAAAGACATTCTAGAACTGTGGGACACCTTCAAACGTAAAACTTCGAGCTGCCAGGAAGTCTTTCGGCGGACTGGCTTGGCCCACGGTGTTATCTATTCGCTCAGCACGAGTGTATGGAGTTGTCGATGCCTGTATACAAGGACAAAGATCCGGATCATCAAGTCACTTGTGCTTCCTGTCTTACACTATTGCTGTGAGACATGGACAATGAATAGGATTCGGAGAGGCGGATTGATGCCTTTGGTAATGTGTTTACTCAGAATCATGGGATTTCGCTGGATATTTGTGTCAAACCGGCGACTACTCCGTAAGACTGATTCGACATATATTATCTAAGTAATCCGTCAACGCCAACTCCGGCTATACGGACAAGTGGCACGTTACCCAGAAGCCGACCCTGGTCATTTGGTTGTCTCTGTAACAACCAATCCTGAGTGCAGGAGGCCAAGGGAACACCCACAGAGTTCGTGGCTTGAGCAAGTCAATAGATACTGACGGGAGATACGCGGGATGGGAAGGGAGCCTGCAGGGAGTCTTGCCCGGAGGGACCCACGGACTTGGCGTCGTAGGGTGAGTGAGGCCAAAATCTAATTATAACAATTCTGTTCGTGCGCAGGAGAAGTGGCAGGATAGGTGATGTCATATTGCCTCAGTGGGTCTGATGACAGAAAACGGAGTAATTGATGGGTGACTTGTATTTATATTTTATTTTGTCTAATGTATACTACCTTTTCAGTCATACTATTTATCCTTTATTAACTGCAAGTATACCATTCTTATTTAAAAAAGAAAATCATATAAGTAGTAAGATTGAAATGTTATTTTTCCTCTATTCTTCTTGTTCTTATAGTTTACTTAGTTAATAATACTGTTAAGTGGGGTAGCCAATTTACAATACTATATTAGTAAATTACTGTGTAATATAATCATTATATATATATATATATATATATATCTATATATATATATATATATATATATATATATATATATATATATATATATATATATATATATATATATATATATATATATATATATATATATATATATATATATATATATATATATATATATTTGGAATGAAGTAATTACTTACTTAGTGATTTTTATTAAATAACTGAGGAAAGGAGTAGACAGGAGTGAGATAAATGAACTAAGCATCTTGCACATTACAATGCAATTTGGTATTTAATTAAATAATTCAGCAATAGAATATAAACTTACAATGTAAATTTACATGTCAGAATCTTTATTGTAGACTTTCCTGTTTACATGCTATTAGTGGAATAATTACCATTTATGTGGCTACATCACAGCTTGTGAAGTTGAGGCACAGAGTAATAGGCTAATAACATGGAGTACGATATGTAAGTGAGTGTCAGGTTAAAAAAGAGAAACACAGTGAGACTTTGATATCTTTAATTATCATATTAGCACCAAAATGTTATAGAATGATGCCCATACTGAAGAAATCAGCCAGGTTTACAGTTGTTGACACTTTTTTTTTTTACAACAAAAGAACCGGCTCAAGGGCAACAAAAACAGTGTATAAAAAAAGCCCGCTACTTGCCGCTCCCAACAATAGAAAATAATAGTGGCCAAAAGAGAGGTCAATTTCGGGTGGAGAGGTGTCTTGATACACTCTTCTGAAAGAGAACAAGTCATAGACAGGAGGAAATACAGACGAAGGAAGGCTGTTCCAGAGTTTACTAGTGTAAGAGATGAAGGAGTGAAGATGCTGGTTAACTCTTGCATAAGGGGTCTGGATAGTATACGAATGAGCAAGAGTAGAAAGTCGTGTCCAGCGGGGCCGCGGGAGGGAGGGAGGCGTGCAGTTTGCAAGTTCAGAAGAGCAGTCAGCGTGAAATATCGATAGACGATACAGAGAGAGGCAACATGGCGGCGGAATTTAAGAGGTAGAAGACCATCAGTAAGAGGAGGAGAGCTGATGAGACGAAGAGCCTTAGACTCCACTCTGTCCAGAAGAGCTGTGTGAGTGGATTCCTCCCATACGTGAGATGCATACTTCATACGAGGGCGGACAAGGCCCCTGTAGATGGATAGCAGCTGTGCGGGTGAGAAGAACTGGCGGAGACGATACAGAACGCCCAACCTCGAGGAAGCTGATTTAGTGAGAGAAGAGATGTAAAGTTTCCAGTTGAGATTTTGAGCTAAGGATAGACCAAGGATAGTTAGTGTTGAAGAAGGTGACAGCTGAGTGTTATCGAAAAATAGGGGATATGTGTTTGGAAGATTATGTCGAGCTGATAGGTGGAGAAATTGAGTTTTTGAGGCATTAAAGGACACAAGGTTCCTTTTGCCCCAATTGGAAATAATAGCAAGGTCTGAGGTTAAGCGCTCTGCAGCGTCCCGTCTTGAGTAATGTAATTCCTGTTGAGAGGGTCTTCTGTTGAAAGAAGATGAATAATGCAGAGTGGAGTCGTCAGCGTATGAGTGGATAGGACAGTTTGTTATGGAAAGATGATCATTGATGAATAACAGGAAGAGAGTGGGTGATAGGACAAAGCCCTGTGGAACACCACTGTTGATAGGTTTAGGGGAAGAACAGTGACCGTCTACCACCGCAGAGATAGAATGGCCGGAAAGGAAGCTGAAGATAAAGGAACAGAGAGAAGGATAGAAACCGTAAGACGGCAGTTTAGAAAGCAAAAACTTGTGCCAGACTCTTTCGAATGCTTTCGATATGTCTAGCGCAACTGCGAAAGTTTCATCGAAACGGCTAAGAGAGGATGACCAAGAGTCACTTAAGAGAGCAAGAAGATCGCCAGTAGAACGCCCCTTGTGGAACCCATACTGGCGATCAGATAGAAGGTCAGAAGTGGAAAGGTGCTTTTGAATCTTCCGGTTAAGGATTGATTCAAAAGCTTTAGATAGATAGGAAAGTAAAGCTATAGGGCGGTAGTTTGAAGGATTGGAGCGGTCACCCTTCATAGGCACAGGCTGTACGAAGGCGTACTTCCAGCAGGAAGGAAAGGAAGGTATGATAGGCAGAGGCGAAAGAGTTTGACCAGGCAGGGCGTCAGCACGGAGGCACAGTTTTTAAGGACAATAGGAGGCAGTCCATCAGGTCCATAAGCCTTCTGAGAGTTGAGACCAGAGAGGGCATAGAAAACATCATTCCGAAGAATCTTAATAACAGGCATAAAGGAGTCAGAGGAGGGATCAGTAGGAGGAATATGCCCAGAATCGTCCAGTGTGGAGTTGTTACAGAAAGTTTGAGAGAAGAGTTTAGCCTTAGAGATAGAGGAGACGGCGGTGCTGCCGTCAGGGTTAAGGAGAGGAGGGAAAGATGAAGAAGTGAAATTGGAGGAGATATTTTTGGCTAAGTGCCAGAAGTTACGGGAAGAATTAGAAAAAGCAAGGTTTTGACATTTTATATTTATGAAAGAGTTTTTGTTAAGTCGAGGAATAGATTTGGCAAGATGCCGGGCAGAAATATAAAGATCATGATTAACAGGAGTGCGAAGGCTCTGGTACCTTTTGTGAGCTGCCTCTATCTTTGATAGCACGAAAACAAGCGTGATTAAACCAAGGGTTTTTAGCATGAGGAATAGAGAAAGTACGTGGAAAGTATGCCTCCATTCCAGAAATAATCACCTCTGTGATGCGTTGGGCACACACAGAGGGGTCTCTCTCCTGGAAGCAGTAATCATTCCTCGGGAAATCGGAAAAGTACATCCTCAGGTCGTTCCACTGAGCTGAAGCAAAATGCCAAAAGCATCGCCTCTTGGGTGAGTCCAAAGGATGTACAGAAGCGATAGGACACGATACAGAAATAAGATTGTGATCGGAGGAGCCCAACGGAGTGAACAGTTTGACAGAGTAAGCAGAAGGGTTAGAGGTAACGAAGAGGTCTAGTATGTTAGGTTGGTCTCCAAGACTGTTGGGAATATGTGTAGGGTGCTGAACCAACTGCTCTAGGTCGCTAAGGAGAGCAAAGTTGTAGGCTTGTTCACCAGGCTGGTCAGTGAAAGAGGATGAAAGCCAAAGCTGGTGGTGAACATTGAAATCTCCCAAGATGGATAGGGAGAGTGGGTCAAGATGTGCTACACTTTAGAGTTCAAGTAGTCAAAGGATTTTATAGTTAATAGAGTTAGGTGAGAGATAAACAGCACAGATGTATTTAGTAATAGAATGACAATGAAGTCTTGGCCAGATGGTGGAAAATTCTGAAGAGTCAAGGTCGTGGGCACGACAGCAAGTGATGTCGTTGCGCACGTAGGCGCAACATCCAGCTTTGGATTTAAATTAGGATATAGATAGGAGGAGGGAACAGTAGAGACTTACAGAGTGGAACCTGTCGTGCAGGACAGGGATTGAGGGTTGTGCGCCCAGCACCGTCTCGTTGCAGACTGACTCGGTCCCACGTAACAGACCCAGCATTTGAGAGCAGCGTAACGTCATTGAGCGAATCCGACGAGATTTTCGCGGAAAGTGACCAGACTTCTTACAATTAGATTTTGGGTGAGGCGACCCGCCCTCATTGATTGTTTGATTGAATCGTAGTGAGGTGCTCATGTGTGTCTCTATGTCTGTGTGTCCGTGTGCCCAGCTCATGGAGGTAGTTCGTGGGGAGGTGCTCAGAAAAAAAAATGTGTGTGTTTGTGTGTCTGTTCGCCCTGCTCACGGCTGTGGATGGCGACGAGGTGTGCACATGTGTTAGTAGTGCGCTGCGATGCCAATCTTGCTCAACTCCCCATTCAAAGTTACACACTTCACGGATTTCTGACTGATGTAGGAAATAACTGCTCTCTGGAAACTTTTTCACTCACATTTATGGTCATTTTTCATAAATAAAAATATGTACAACTAACCGTTATATATATATATATATATATATATATATATATATATATATATATATATATATATATATATATATATAAATATATATATATATATATATATATATATATATTAATATTTTGCTAAGAAAATCCATTCTCTGCTCAATCTGCGAGAGGCCTTGGGTTTGCGACAGCACTGACGTAGGTATTGGTAATATTATTTTTTGTCTATGATAACTCTAATGCCATTTTCGTGGATGTAAACAAAGCACTAACCCTAAAGCCTCGTTTACACTGTGTCGACTCTGGGCCACGACAATCCAGCGACTTTTGGATTTGACAAGTCGTCTCCCACGCTCCAGGAATTGGGGGAATTTTTTGGGGCGTCTTGGTGTTGGCTGTAATATGATTGCCGATTGTTTGGGACATTCGGCCAACTATAGTCGATCAACTCAAACTTGAGCCTTTAGGCACGGCTCCCCTGAGCCGCGCTTCTGCCACATCACCTTATCACTCTCCTCAAAAAAGTTCGCTACCCCCTCTCCCCCCTCTCTTTCTCTCTCTTATTAACGTTTTATATAATATATCTTGCTTGGCTGTGCAGGACGCGAGAGTGAGACCAACGTGAGTCTTCCATGATGGCAGAAGGGTGAATGGTGCGGCACCATCGCATGATCCACATTGCCAAGAGAAATGGAAGGTTTACGGAGTCGTTGTCTCTCTCAAGTCCCAAGCCATTCATAACACCTTGCAGTCGTAATATGAATATATATATATATATATATATATATATATATATATATATATATATATATATATATATATATATATATATATATATATATATATATATATATATTTTTCCATAAATTGCTAACGTACAGACTAACAGTGAGACAGATCGCCATGCGCAGGTCATCGCTAGATGTGTGAACTATGGAAGGTTCCCCTGGCCAAGCCACAGGGCTCAAGTTAAGAGTCCATCGACTATAGTTGCCAGCATGTCTGCGACATGCTGGCGGCTAGTCTCAAGACGAGTCTCAACGGTCATATTTTGAAATGTCGGCATGTCTACAACAACCACGAATCTGCCGACCGATTGGCCGACAGTCGCAAACGGTCTTGACGATAATCTTGTAGATTGTCTGTCAACTGGTTAGCCGACCATCTGGCCGACAGTTGCCAAGGAGTTGACCGACGGTCTTCGTGACTGTCTTGGCGACAGCCTTGCCAACTGTCGCCGAATTCTACCCAAAATTTTAAAAGAATATTTTGGCCGTAGACATCTTGATAGCACTCTTCATGAGTCCTGGGGTATATAGGCTACAATGGGTGGAGACTACGTTGTGTCTACTTCTAGGGTTGCCACGCGTTCCTTAAAATATGGAATTGTTCTGTATTCGAGAGTGAAATGTAGCGTTCCGTTTTGAACCAATACGGAACGCCGTTTGTTCCGTATTTGGTTGTCGGAATGGTCAAGCAGATAAAATTCAGTATCTCAAAATTGTAGTGAGCGAAAATACGCGACGTGACGTCCCCCCCCCCCCCCCCTTCCTCTTGCCTCCACCAGCAGCGTGCAGCGGCTGTCATTCATGGCATGCTCGAGAAATTTTAGGGTTGCCACCCATTCCTTTAAATATGGATCCATTCCGTATTAGTGAGCGAGATGTTGCATACCACATTATTCTGATCTCAGGGTGGCAACCCTATATAGTTGTGTCATTCAACACAAGAGAGGAACAGCAGGAGTGCGTGCGTGCTGTGCGGCTCCCAAATTTGTGCCAGTGAAACGTAACTATGTCCAGAAGTTGTTGTTGTGCTTGTGATTACAAAACGAAAATATTAATTTCCTGATGGCGGCAGTGTTAGCCAATATTTCTGAGCCGACCGTCGTCATGAACGTCATTCATTGGGCGAAGACCGTCGTCACGACAGTCCCTCATCATTCTCAAGTAGTAGACACCGACAACTGTACCGACAAGAGACGGTAAAAAATTGAAAAATGGCCCCGACAGTCGTCACGACTGTCTCAAGACAAGCCAAGACTGTTGACGACAGTCTTGATGACCGTCCCCGACCTCCCTCAGACCTCAACCGGAAATGACGGTTGGTACAGACCAAGGATTATAAACTATAAGGATAGCTCACTGAAACGTCATCGATGACTTCATGACTGCGGTATGTCATCTGGTTCACTCTCACCCTGCTCTCACGGTATAAAATGTACTAGAAAACCCTTATTTATTCTTATTCAGAGTCAGATTTTGCGCTTTCTTGATTGCTAAGGATAAGTGATTAAATTAGGCAGCTGTTGTGTTGGCTAATAGTATACAATAATATAAATAATGTGAGGAACATGGTAAACAAGTTGCAGAAATATTGCTGTTTACCATCGATGCTTATGTTTTCTTAACTTTTATTAACATTAGTTTTCTATAACTTAATATGCAGGGGTAACTAATCCTGTCATATGTAATGAAAGTATGTTTTTTTATACATACATATATATTGTATAATATTTACGCAATTTTTCAAACTAAATGAATTTATCTTTACCAAACTTTCACTATAGATCTTTATTGGCTTTTCTTTAATGTTATCACTTCCTTGGAAAATGTTTGGACCTCACCCGCGCAGACTTCACCTTCACTTTATCTTTTCGTTTGCAGGCTAAAATACCCTTCTTCAAGGTGTGTTTGTCTCTAGGAAACCTAATGAACTTAACACCTTGACGACTTTCCGCAGTTGAGCCACTGTAACACCCATATACACCACAAATCACCCTTTTCACTGAGCACGCTACGGTGAGAACATAGTGAAGTGAACCAGTTTGCCGCCAAGCACCATTTGTTTACATGTGTGACGTCATCCGCGGTGCAATGTGGGTAAAACAAAAGCTTAGTGAGCTATCCTTATAGTATATAAACCTTGGTCCAGTCCCTTGCCGACTCTGGTCGTGAAAGTTTAGCATGGAATACTTTTTCGCGCTAACCCTCACGACTCCACACTCCACATAAGGTTTACAGCTTGCGTGAGCGAGTACTCGCACTAAATCAGAGACAGCCACACCGCCACAGGGCGCGGGGCAGCGGAGCACCGCTCACCTGCCCGTCACCAGTCTTCTCCCCCGACTTTGCGTTGTTCGCTCGGTTTTATTTGCTAGTAGTTCGTCCGGAAGGGTGGGGCTTCCGGTTGATGACGGCTGATGAAAGTCGTCATTTGCTGATCCTAGTTTCAGTTCATCACAGCTTCCCACGGCCAAACGCACGACGTGTTGTTAAACATCCTATTGTGCGACACCAACCGGGTGTCGCCACACGTACAGTCATACATTCACATGTACATTATAATATACACATTACATGATCGCCAGTATGGGTTCCGTAAGGGGCGTTATAGTAGGTGTGAATACACTGCTGAGATTTACTATGCGTGTAAAAGTTTGGCCGTTGCTATAGGGTGGTTCCTAGGACCATTGGGGTCACTTCTAGAAGGGGGGCCAAGATCACATTCCATTAGGGGGGCGGGGGGGTAACCCCCTTTCCCGCATGGGGGCAGCCCTTGTATTTTCGTTAGTTTTTGCTGTAGAAGGCTGATTTTGGGCTCAAACGACTCATAATAAAGTGTATGAGAACTTAAGAGAAGGTATTCTTTATATCTGGGATGCACCTAATAAAGAAATTACAAAGCGTATTATCATAGATATAGAATTATGAAATTTTCTTTTATATACATACAGTATAATGGAAGAAATAAAGTTTACAGCAATTAAGATCCTTATGCAGACATAATGTTGGGAATAATACACTGATCTCTGCCAAGAAAACCACAAGAAATATATATATATATATATATATATATATATATATATATATATATATATATATATATATATATATATATATATATATATATATATATATATATATATATATGTGTGTGTGTGTGTGTGTGATTTTTCGATATAATGTGTTCATTTGCATAAAATAAAAAACTGAATATGATAATACAAAATTACAATTTTTTCATATGTAGCTACGTACATGCAATACGTAACAGGCATTACGATACTTGCGTCGACGTTTTGTTGGGAAAGATACACTTAAACAGTAATATCATATGAACAATATGAACCATAGTACATCAGGAAAAAGTTATTTTTCTACATAACAGGTGCATTTGCATAAATCTGTGCATGTAAGATTGTTTTTCACACATGTACACATTAGAGAACAGCTTTTTCGACAGCTGCACTTAATAAGTTCCTGGCACACATGAGACACTTCAGGAACTGTCATCCACACAGGTTTGTATGCTCCATCAGACGTCTTCTTCCAGCCGTACAAACATGGGTCCGGCTCCTCAATTTCTGGGTCATGAGCTGTAGCCCAAACACTTCCTTGAAACACTGCCCGAAGACAATGCTGAAACAGAGCATTCTGTGTTGGTGGCATAAACTCAACATTTTTACTTTTTTCACAAAAAATTGTGCGACGCAGTTCATTGATTGGGCCTGACTTTCCTCCATATATATTTACAAAGAAATTCTCCAATGCTTTGAAAATAGAAGAATCTTCACTGAAGGTCTGAAAGGGTTGTTTCAAGAGATCACAGAAGACATCAGTCAATTCTGGTGGACTTCTTTTCCAGGCTTTAAAGCAAATTCCTTTTGATCTTCCTTTGAAGCCCGATGTTGTATCACAGCCTGTCAGTGCGACAAAAAGAGGGAGGGCAATTGATCTGGCGGGACCCAATGCATTACTCATTGATCCAATGCTTAGAATTCTTTTGTTTTTCCCAGTTCCATACAGCACGTGAATTTGACAGTCTTCACTGATTTCGTGGAATTGGCCATAGTGACCAATAAGGATTACAACAATGTCTGAATCTGATGTCTTTACAATGATGGAGGAGCAGGAAGAATTCAGCGCATGAAGAATGTGTACCACAATCCTGGTGTCAGCTTCCTCTTGTTTAAATTCACCAACCATTTCATCTCCCGGACCAACATGGCGCACTGTGTTGCTCTCAACACCTGTGATATAAACATTTCCCAGGCCACTGACTCCTTTCAATACAATTTCTGTTAGAAAACTAAATAATTCGGTCTTATTCTTGCTGTCCTGCAGAAACTCACACCAATTCTTAGGGATCTGAACCCTAGCAGAAACTTTCAACCGTGATCCCTTACCTCTGTCACTTCGAATTTCTTCCTTTATGGAGTGTTCTCGGTAACAGTCCCAAACAACATCCACTCGTGAGGTTTTGCGCAATTCCGTGTGAATCAGTTTGAGCAACTGGCATTCACCATAAGTCTGGAAGTTGTGATTTCCACGAGGAATGAGGGAATGAATGAGGGATCCCCCGTCATGGATGACTGCATCATAGCCATGCAGAGAAGTGGAACAGTGTTCATCATCACTTCCTTCATTGAGGATGCACTGCACAATGGCTGACTTATTTGGATGGTACATTTTATCTTCACTGTAGGCCATTGAGGGGGGAAAGCAATGTGCCTCGTGTGCGAAGAAAGTTTTTAAATCACCTCCTCGTTTGTCTGAGGCAATATACATTCTACAAAAGAGGGATGCATTGGATTTGAAAAGTTGGAACTTCTTTGGCTCAGGTTTTCGATGCGCTTTGATCTTGAAGATGAGGATATTGTTCTTCTTTATGGCATTAT
This sequence comes from Eriocheir sinensis, assembly GCF_024679095.1. Classification (NCBI taxonomy): domain Eukaryota; kingdom Metazoa; phylum Arthropoda; class Malacostraca; order Decapoda; family Varunidae; genus Eriocheir; species Eriocheir sinensis. The sequence continues at coordinate 68,034 of NW_026110727.1, forward strand.
CCACAGGCACCGTTCTTTCAACAATAACTTTTTTAACAAATTCACTGTACTGCTTCTGTCCCACCTTTTCAAGTTCAAACACAGACTGACTGTCCTCACTTATCACTCCATCGAGGTTGACCAAATCTTCTGTCCGATCAAGGAATGGATTTCCCTTGCTCCGGATAACATCAATGAGGTTTCGTACATCTGCAGCAAAACTTAATTGACGTTTCTTTCCCTCGTCATGGTGGAATACATCAGTGTTTTCATCCCAAATGCTTTGTTTGAAGTCTTCAATGAGTTCACTGAGGATAGGTCCACAGAGTGACCACTTCACAAGTGATACAGTGTCCTGTGTAAGGCCAATAATTCCACCGGTACCTTTGATAATCTTGTTGAGCTGTTCATGAGCCTGGTCTACTGCGAGAGCAGAAAATCCTCCTTGGATACTTGTTGACATATAACACACTTAGACCAGTCCATGGTGCCAGGTCAGGAAATAGAAACCTGTACATAAAGGAAAATGTATGTATTAAATGCATTTGGAGGTACAAACGAAGAGGGTGTCGCAAAGAAACAGAATACCTACTTTTTATTAAATACATTTGGGGTACAAGGGACATAGGTGTCTCAAAAACTAGAATACCTTCTCTTGCGTTCTCATACACTTTATTATGAGTCGTTTGAGCCCAAAATCAGCCTTCTACAACAAAAACTAACGAAAATACAAGGGTTGCCTCCATGCGGGAAAGGGGGCTACCCCCCCGCCCCCCCTAATGGAATGTGATCTTGGCCCCCCTTCTAGATTTGACCCCAATGGTCCTAGAAACCGCCCTATAGCAACGGCCAAACTTTTACACGCATAGTAAATCTCAGCGAAAAAATGCCTATAGATTCATACCTACTATTATACTGTATGGTGATGTTGTTTTCTTAACTGACTGTGGTCATGTTTTCTTAGCCGTTTCGGTGGAACTTTTGCTGTTGCCATAGATATCTCGAAAGCTTTTGACAGAGTCTGGCTCAAGTCTTTGCTTTCTAAACTAACTTCCTACGGATACTATCCCTCTCTCCGTACTTTTATCTCCAGTTTCCTTTCCGGCCGATCTATCTCTACTGTGGTAGATGGTTACTGTTCTATTCTTTAACCTATTAATAGTGGTGTCCCGCAGAGCTCGCTTAACCCATCACTCTTTTATTCATTACGTATCATGTTTCCAAAGCAAACTGTCCTATCCACGCCTACGCTAACGACTCGACTCTGCATTACTCCATATCTATTTTTGGAGACACGACGTTCCTCATTTGTAAGTTATGTCTCCAGACAAAGACACAGATGAGACAGGTGTGGAAGGGAGTACACATAATAGCTAGAATATTCCCATCACGCCAACCAGCTACATTTAAAATCAACAACATAGTATCTGAAGGCGCTGAAGTCGCCGCCGCTATTGACAGTGCATTTGCTCCCGTGTCTCTGCGAGATTCCAGACCACCTGAAGTACGTCGCCACTTGGAAGAGCAGGAGTCGCCAGCCAGACTTCTCGTCCCTAAATGGAGAAAGGTACAACGTTCCGTTCTCCATGCGAGAACTACACTCAGCTTTATCCCGTTGCAATGACACTTCGATCGCCGGGTCCGGACAACATTCCATACGCCTTGCTCCGAAAGTTTAGCCTTACCACTATGACCTTGCTTCTCCAGATATTATATGCTGTTTGCTGCAAAAGTCCAAGTAGGTGGCGTGAGTCACTTGTACTTCCATAAGCCTAGGATGGACGGCTCACAGCCATTGCATTACTACCCCATAGCCCTAACGTCATGCCTTAGCAAATCGATGTAGAAGAGGGTGAACTTCCGTCTGATTCAACTGTGGATGCCTTGGTACACCTCCAGTCGCCTATCTGTCGCTCCCTTGCAGAGACATTGAAACGCCAGAATTTTCTCTTTACTACACTCACACACGACCTCGGTGTGTAACGAAACACACGAGAAATTAATCCAGACAAGGAAAGGTTTTGCCGGCGCCGGGGATCGAACCCGCGACCAGCGAGACGGGAGAGCCACTCCCTAACCAGTCGGCCAAAGAGGTATCCCACTCGCAGAGTGAGTTATGGGAGGCTCGCCCATCAGGCAAGTCACTGCACTACAACAACACATGGTCTGCGTTTTCTTCGACGAGAGAAGGCCTGCGACACAACATGGAGGTACGAGATAATTTAGCAACTACATAAGTGGTCTCCGTGTTCGGGTGCCATAATTGTGAAGGTCTCTCTCAAAGATCAGACCTTCCGCGTCAGAGTTGGAGCGTCATACTCCCCATCATATCAGCAACAGGAAGGAGTCCTCCATGGACGCGTCCTGAGTGTCACTCTTTTTGGCGTGGCCATAAATGTGATTACAACATCACACCCTGACGGTGTCTCGCTCTCGCTTTTCCTCGACGACCTAGCACTCTCTGGTTTAGTCATATCGAATGTCTACTGCAGAGCAACGACTACAGCAAGCTATAGACAGGACTTCGCGATGGCTTCCGATTCTCATATAAATCGATTGCCATGAATCTTCGTCCCCCGAGGGGACCCAGACCCCGCCCTCACACTATGCGGGTCTTAGTTGACACTAGTAGAACAGCACAAGTTCCTAGGTCTAGTATTTGACAAGCGTCTTACATGACTCCCACACTTAAGAGACTTGAAAACACAGCATGAGGTCACGATCTCTTTCGTGTTTTCTTAGGCACTTCGTTGGGCGCAGACCGCACCGCGCTACTGCACCTGTACTAAGCTCTTATTGGATTCAGGCTCTCATACTCATGCAAAGTATACACGTATGCCACACCTGCTCGCCTCTGCACTCTCGATGCAGTCCACCATGCTGCAGTTCGACTGGTAACAAGTGCCTTACGGTCGTCTCCTATTGCAAGCATATTAGTTGACGCCGGAATGCAACCCATAGACTGCATGTATGGAGATGAACCACTTGCAAAGTGCTGGTATAGAAAACAACGCCACCCCAAGAACCCAACTTTGCTAGTGATGTCACCCTGGACACGTCATATAATAAGAAGCCCCTTCTACCTCGCCCCTTCGGATTACTTGCTCGTGATACCATCAGGGACCTTACTGCTGTTGGTGGCTGCTTCTATATTATTTTTAAAACTATTATTACGCATCTTTAACTTTTTATATATTCACGATTTTTAACTGTATAATTTTATTATGTTCGCTGCCAAAAGATCTCTGTAGATGCGGCGCCACGATTGCATAGCCAAATCAATTATCCTGGTTACTATTAAGCTCAGAAACAGCCGTCCTATTACAATATTTCTTCTCCCAGTCTGTATTCTTTTGAGAAGCTGCAAGTAGCTTTTTTTGTACTGTTTGTTTGTTAGTGTGTGTGTGTGTGTGTGTGTGTGTGTGTGTGTAAGTCACCACGGCCTGATCACGAGCTGAACTCGTCATCGCCTGAAAGTATTCTTTCGATTAATAGAAGCTCATTATAGTCGATTTCTGAGTCCTCCTGGGGCCTTCAACACCACACACCCCATCTCCTTTGCTCAAAGGGGTACAAACCGCTCCCTGTCAGCGGAAAAATCTAGGCCTGAGCGAGACTCGAACCTCAGCCCGCCAAGGCGGAGCCTGACAGGGCAGAGACTCCACTTAATCTTCACTTAATGTAGCTACCGGAGCGGAGCGGTGTGTGTGTGTGCATGTGTGTGTGTGTGTGTGTGTGTGTGTGTGTGTGTTTTTTTTTATAAATAAGAGTCTCCATCCGGAAGGGAGTTACGATGGGAACAATCGGTTAGATTGTTCGCATTGCAATTCATCGGCCCCTGCCGGAACGCCGATGACTGTGGCACTCAACCATATCTTTTACTATACTACAGATAAATAATACAAAAAACTAAAGAATTATACATAAAGAATAACAAAATAAAGGACGAGTTGGGTCTTATGTGGGGCGCTGCTGGCATAGCGCTGCTGTGTTCCCGCGGATCACTGCGAGACTGACCCGCTGCCGCAGCCACTCTGTTTCCCGCTTTTCCCCCGTCCTCTCTCGGATGCGCCTGCCGAGGGTCTTGATGAGGTCGCTGAAGGCGGGACCGAGGACTCCGGTCGTCTCCACCGTCAGCGGCATGAAGTCATACCGCTGACCGAGGTCGGCGTAGCGCTGCCGTTTCCGGGCCTCGGCGGAGCGTGCGGCAGCGCCTGCTGTGGTAGCGCAGTCGATGTGTGTGTGTGTGTGTGTGTGTGTGTGCACATGTGTGTGTGTGTGTGTGTGTGTGTGTGTGTGTGCGCGCATGTGTGTGTGTGTGTGTGTGTGTGTGTGTGTGTGTGTGTGTGTGTGTGTGTGTGTGTGTGTGCATGTGTGTGTGTGTGTGTGTGTGTGTGTGTGTGTGTGTGTGTGTGTGTGTGTGTGTGTGCGCGCATGTGTGTGTGTGTGTGTGTGTGTGTGTGTGTGTGTGTGTGTGTGTGTGTGTGTGTGTGTGTGTGTGTGTTTCCGTAGAAAATTTTCTAGAATAAGTCGCGTCCATTTCCGGTAGGTTTGGCGGCAAATAATGTAATAACATCAACATAATAACATCAACAGTAGCTCTATGCCGAAAATGGAAAATATATTTTTGGCACCCTTTGCCTTATTTCGTGGAAACTTGCAGACATTTGTATACATATTTTTTGTTCAGTCCTTTGTCTGGCTACCTAAGCACTGAAACGGAGACTGCATCTACTCCTGTATAACGCTCTCTGAGAAACAGTATATTGAAATCAAACAAAACGTCTCATGCTATTATGATATATTTGAAAGTGCAAAACGTGCAGGGTTTCATGGGTACATCAGTCAAAAAAAAAAAAAAAAAAAAAAAATCCGGTGATTTTATCATCAACAAAAAATATCTTTACCACCACCACCACCACCAGCGCTATGTGTCCATGGTGGTTGCGGCGCCATGATCAAATACCCCAATTAATAAACAACCACCACCACAATTTTCATCGTGCCAATCATCATACTTTCCTCTTGCCTTGTCATCGTCATCATGGTGGTAGTAGCGGCAGTAGACGTGATGGTGGTGGTAAGTCTAAAGGGCGATAGTGGGGTCCGCACTACTGGTTGGGTGGTTGGTAGTGGGGGTGGCGTCTTCTTGGTAGTGGCGTTGTGGTGGTGGTGGTAGTGATGGTGGCAGGTAATAGGTCTAACCGGAAGTGGTAGTGGTAGGGGTAGTGGTAGTGGTAGTGGTAGTGGTAGTGCTGGAAGTGGAAGAGGTTGTGGTTTCAACAATGCACTCCACTGTGAATTTATAGCAGTCGCCTTTACAGCCATGTTCTCCAGAACTATGTCCTCCAGAGCCATGTCTCCTGCCCACATCCCCACTCTCGCTGCTCGCACTTAAGCTGCGTCCTCCGTGACCACCAGAGCCACCACGGCGGCTGGCTAAGACCCTTAAGGAGCTTCCACTGGTTTGGAGGGTGCTTGAGAAGCTATCACACACCCTGTGTAGTGAGAGACGATGTAATGAAGAATCAATAGATGTGTGTCGTCTTTTAATTATTTCCCTCTTCCTCACTCCCCCTTCCCCACACACACACTGTTTAGTGAAGGGATAAGGCAGTGACGAATTAATATGAATGTGTTGTATATAACTCTCTCTCCCTCTGATACACACACACACACACACACACACACACACACACACACACACACACTTGTTAGTGGAGAGACGGGATGTGAGGAATTAATAGATATATTTTGTTAACACACACACACACACACACACTCACCTCACATTTCTCCCATCGAAAATGGCAATAAGACTTCCGATCGCGCATCTCACCGTTTCGCTGAAAGAAATGGTGAGGCGGCCGCCCACACAAGTGAAGTTGTAATTCGAGCACCTGTCGGAGAGAGAGAGAGAGAGAGAGAGAGAGAGAGAGAGAGAGAGAGAGAGAGAGAGAGAGAATTTCGAAATTACCCATTTTATAATATATTTATAGTACCACAACTACTGCTGCTACTACTACTACTACTACTACTACTACTAATAATAATAATAATAATAATAATAATAATAATAATAATAATAATATAAATAATAATAATATAAATAATAATAATGAGACTACTACTAATATATTCTCAATAGACGATGAAGGAAGAGCATCATAGCCGCTCTGTTGCTGGTGATGGGTTGACAGCTAACTCGACGGGGATTGGGCAAAACCTGTAGGAGAGCGGACACTCAACAGCGCTTCTTTATTTTACTTAAGTTTCTCTATATTCTGTGTAATGCGTGTAATGCATCAACAAACGATAATCTTGAATACATTTGGTGTCACGTAACATACAAATAATGGGTATCCGTCATCGTGGGGCAGATATTGGCTGAAGGAATGGACATTTCAAAACGAGCTGAGTTACGGCGGGAGCAGAGCAAATCACCAAGGCGCTCACCACCACCAATGGAACGCCAATCCCCCTCCCCCTTCTGTCCCTCTTACTCTGTCGGAAAAATGTCTTGTGGCAAATTTTCGGCTCGTCTTATTAGACTCTCTCTCTCTCTCTCTCTCTCTCTCTCTCTCTCTCTCTCTCTCTCTCTCTCTCTCTCTCTCTCTCTCTCTCTCTGTAGTGAATCAATGTAACAAAAATAATATTCCTGTGAAAAGAATAGATGAACTTTCTTCAGTGTATTCATTGCATCGGCCAAACAGCCACAGTGTAGTGACAGACATGCCAGTGTGTGGCATAGCTCCTGCTGTATGCTATCTCGTGAAATTTCTTCAGACTGTATCGGCCTAAAAGCCAGTACAGTTACAGAAATGACGGTTTTTTTTACATCAAAGGAAGCAGCTCAAGGGTAAAAAAAAAAAAAAAGCCTCCTAATCGCTGCCCCTATAAAAAGAGTTTAGGGGAGTGGCGAAAAGTGATGTCAATTTCGGAAGGAGAGGAGTCCCGATACTCCCCTCTTGAAAGAGTTCAAGTCGTAGGTGGGAGTCAATACAAATTGTTCAAGAATTTGCCAGTGTAAGGAATGAAAGAGTTAAGATGCTGGTTAACTCTTGCATAAGGGATTTGGACAGGATAGGGATGAGCTAGAGTAGAAAGTCGTGTGCAGTGGGGCCGCGGGAAGGGGTAGGCATGCAGTTAGCAAGTTCAGAAGAGCAGTCAGCGTGTTGGGAAGATTGTGTCTAGTTGAAAGGTGGAGAAACTGAGTTTTTGAGGCATTGAAGGACACCAAGTTCTTGCCCGAAGTGGAAATGATACTAAGGTCTGAGTTTAAGCGTTCTGCGGCCTCCAACCTGGAATCATGTAGTTCCAGTTGGGAGGGTCTTCTATCAAAAGATGTTGAGTAGTGCAGAGCAAAGTCATCGGCGTAAGACTGGATATGACAGTTTGTTTTGGAAAGATCATCAATGAACAACAGAGAGTCGGAGATAGGACTGAACCCTGCGGAACACCACTGTTAATACGTTTAGGGGAAGAAGAGTGACTGTGTACCACTGCAGAGATAGATCGACCAGAAAGGAATCTGGAGATGAAAATACAGAGAAAGAGATAGAAACCGTAGGAGAGAAGTTTAGAAGCAAAGACTTGTACCAGACTCTATCGAAAGCTTTCCAAATGTCTAAGGCAACAGCGAAAGTTTCACCGAAACGGCTAAGAGAGAATGACCAAGAGTCAGTTAGGAGGGCACGAAGATCATCAGCAGAATGCCCCTTGCGGAACCCAAACTGGCGATCAGATAGGTCAGACGTGGATAGATGCCTATGAATCTTCCGTTTAAGGACTGATTCAAAAGCTTTAGAACGACTGGAAAGTAAATCCATTGGACGGTATTTTGAAGGATTGGAACGGTCACCCTTCTTAGGCACAGGCAGTATGTAGGCGTACTTCCAACAGGAGGGAAAGATATTATAGATGTTGAAAGGTAAAGACAAAAGAGTTTGACCAGGTAGGGTGTTAGGACGAAAGCACAGTTCTAAAGGACAATAGCAGGCACTCCATCAGGCCCATAAGCCTTCTGAGGATTGAGGCCAGAGAGGTTATAGCTCCTGCTGTATGCCATCTCGTCATTTTTCTTCACACTGCATCGGCCAAACAGCCGCAATGTAGTGACAGAGATGCCAAGGCGTGGCAAAGCCCCTGCCGTGGGGATGATCCAATTCAGCGCCGGTAATTCAGCGCCGCCGATTCAGCGCCAGCCCAATTCAGCGCCTAACTATTCAGCGCCTGTGCGCTTCTCATTAGCCATAATAGGTGTCTTTTTTGTATAACCGTTGGATGTAAGGATGATGACGGGTGGTAGGAAACAAGGTGCCAAACAGTTTCCCCATTAAATCGGTACCTTAAAAGAACGGAACAGCTAAAGCCTTTACGTTTACATATTAAGGATATCATTATAATCTTTGTGGGTAATCGAAATTATCTCAAACACTGTATAGCATACTAAACTACTAAACAACTACTAAACAAAATATTAAACAACTAACCACTCTGTTCCTCTAGTCAACAGCTGGGAAAATCTCCTCTTTACCCCCCTTCTCCTCCAACCCCACTCAGTGTTCATGAGGTGAGGGTGGTTGGTTCAGCTTACCAACAACAGACCAGGAAAGAGCACCGCGCTAGATGGGTGTGGAACGCTACCTGCCTGCCTGTTCCTGCCAGCTCCTCACCCACTCACCTCTGTATAGTTCGCATTTGGAGCTGACACCTGCTATTCTGATTTTCTTAGACTTAAAATTTCAAACTTTAACCCATGGCACAACCAGTGCAAAGCAAAAGAGAAAGAGTGAAATTCTGTCATGAAGGATATCCATATTGATTTAATAAATTAAGTAAGACACAGAATGATGTTAAGTTTTGGCGATGCCATGAAGATGGAAGATGCAGAGCCAGAATTCATACATTAGAGGAAACAGTAATTAAGAAGATTAACGAACATACCCATCCCCCATCTACAGTTGAAGTCGAGGTAGAAAGGGCAAAAACAGATGCAAGATATCGGGCTGAGAAGACGTGTGAACTTCAAAGTGCTTAGAAAATGTCTCAAGCTGGCATTGCACAATTAGCAAATAGGCAAGCAATGCGGGATATGAACCTCAAATCAAATTACTTAAATACAGAAAAGTAGATGAAAGAATATTGAAAATTGTTTCTGAGTATAGGAACAGAAATGAAGTAGAATACCTGCGTACAATTGCGCACAATTTATCACACTAAAAATAAATCTTTTAAACGATTTTAAATGTTTTTTTTAATAATTTTAAAGCAAATAAACTAATCTCATGAATAAGTATGATTCTTTAAGTAAAGTGTTGCTTTATTGCACTGAAAGGGTGGCGCTGAATAGTCTGGCGCTGAAACGGGTTGGCGCTGAAACGGCGGAGCTGAAACATCAGCGCTGGAATGGCGGCACTGAATCGAACCCTACCCCCTGCCGTAAGCTGTCTAGTCAACTCCCCACCTGCTGCTCTCCGAGTTCCTTCCCGCCGATGCAAAAACGCCATATACGACCTGCTCTGTGAACGTACCACATTATTATGACTAATATTCCAAGCTTAGACAAACATTTACGGCCATCACCCGAACCTTCTGGAGGATGATTTGAAGACGTCTCTGCCAGAGGGTCTGCCAGAGCCAGGTAGAGATGAGGAGATGGTCTGCCTTTCGCCTGCGCCCAAGTTGTACCTACACCTGTCTTGGCGTTCCTCGGCACGTGTTTGCGGCACCGTCATCAGGCAAAGCGCAGCCACCACCACGCTCGCCACCGCCACCTTGGCTGCCTGCTGCACCATGCTGGCCACGGGACAAGAGAAACTCAAATTTACTTTTGGCTCACTTCCAACGCTCCCCCAACTCTTAAAAATTGATACATTTGGCACCTCCAAACCCTAATGTTTTCCACCCTTTCACTCACGACTCAAAAATTTCGCTCATAAGCCACAGCCTGCCTCGTGACCTGAAGTGTTCTCTGATTGGCCCGACCACTCCTTCGTCCTTCATCAGCCTCCCCGCACACCTGTTTGTCACCTCTCTCTCTCTCTCTCTCTCTCTCTCTCTCTCTCTCTCTCTCTCTCTCTCTCTCTCTCTCTCTCTCTCTCTCTCTCACACACACACACACACACACACACACTCATACACAAACACTATTTTTTTTCTTTCAACCCCACGTGCTTTTCGTCTTTCCTCATCCTGCAACACCATATTTGCATCCCTCTGAAAATTATATATAATTAGAATATGAGGACTATTTGTATGCATGTGTAGAAAGGGCGGGGAAGGGCTGTTCCTTCACATCAAAATATTTCCCTTCCCTTTTTTCCAATGCTCGCTTCCCTCCTTTCGTGTGCCTGATCATTTCCTTTCCGTTTACACCTCTGCATTTTGCCTTTCTTCGTGGTGAAAGAGAGGAGAGGAGGAAGGGAGAGCGAGTCACTCTAATGTGTGTATGTGTGTGTGAGAGAGAGAGAGAGAGAGAGAGAGAGAGAGAGAGAGAGAGAGAGAGAGAGAGAGAGAGAGAGAGAGAGAGAGAGAGAGAGAGAGAGAGTGGAGAATGTCATGTCAACCAGCCACTCAGGATAGGTCATGAGCAAGTCGCTACAGCCATGGTGTATTGGTTGACAGGACGCAAATATTGACCAGAAGGTTCGGGGACGAAACTAAACTAAACACTGAAACGGACGAAAGCTCAGTAGGTGTCTTTATGCTAGATTGCCTCCCTCCACTCTTCCTTCTCTCGTCGCCAAAATCATGCAAATTTTACCAGACAAAATTTTAGGGAAGGTCACACACGTCTGTACCTCCTTTCAACTCACACGGCTGCAATCCTTAAGTGTTGGTCAGTACATGGAAATTGAAAAT